>NC_060897.1:17470487-17645487 GCF_014805685.1 Silurus meridionalis | reverse complement strand
AGAATCTGTTGGATGTTGTGTTTCTGCACAAAAACTTCACAGCCCCTCAGACTCTCATCTTCTTCAAGACTGGGGGAGGAGGTGGCCATCTTAGCACTGCTGTAGTGAGAAGTGAACAGAAAGGGGACTGTTCATTCTGACATATACAGTATCATATCCAGCAGAGCACAACCAGACAGATGAAATCAACAGATGCTTCAGGGTTTCTATATGCGTGTGTGCACGTTGCATTATTACATCAGAAAGGTCATTAGTATTCGTACAGTACATTTTGATGTAATAGATGTAACTGCAACAAGCGTGTCAAATATATAGCAGATAAACCACAGCATTGCGTTAAACTAACACGTGTTTTCATGTTTGCACATCACTGCTGGAATAATCAGACATCTTAAATCACACACACACACATTTGCGTAATTCTTTAAGCTAGAAGCTGAAGAGTGAGATAACCGACTGTAAATATGGATTGAATCCCTGTAGAAGGCTGTCAGTGAAGCTGCTGAAACACAACCATCGGATAGTATCTTCTACATTTTCTCGTGGTGGTCTACATCTCACCTTCCTGCAAGACCCTGGCTGCACACTTATATCACGATTCTCCTGATTCCACGGAAAGCTCACGCGACTTAACGGAAACGGAATCAAACGCTTCCCGATTGCAGATCTTACCGTTTCCCACGGGAGATGCGTGGACGGCTCTCCGGTTTGAATTCGAATGATTTCGGATGATGTTCACTGTTTATTTCTCCTGCTGCTGATTTCTCCTCTCACTTGAGATCTCGATGGCAGTGACGTCACTGCGTTTGCGCTGAAGCTCCAAACCGCTTTCCGGACTCATATTGGCTCGTTCTACGTTTTAACGCGGTGTTTTGTGTCCTGCGTATGTGCATTCCTGTATGGATCATCCTGTGCTGATGGGACTTGTGTGTGTGTACGTCTGTGTTATGTACGTTTGTGTTTTGTGTTCCCACACTTCCCCCGAACCACTCACGCGCTCTGCGTTAACGCAGTTCTGCGGCCCCATCAGGCCGTCGCGCGCACGGACGTGCACAATGACGTCTTCATGTGCATACAGGGAGTCAATGGCGCATTAACCACACACACACACACACACACGCACCCTGTGTGATCAATGTAAACCACAACTGGTTTTACAATTTCAGAACAAAGTCTGGGAGCACATGCATTTTTCAGATTCCAGAAAAGTATTGGGGAAAACTCATGTTAAGCATTTAACATCTAACATCTGTCCTCCCTCTTAGAATGTGCTACCAACAGCCTAAAAAAAACACTAGATGTGAAGACCTGCCACAATTTTGATCTACACTGATTTTAACAGCAGTGCAAGGAAATCTTGAGAAAGCCCAGTTGGCCATTGAGAGTTTTGTCTGGTCAGACCTGGAGTTCATTAATGAGGTAAACTGGTTGACAATGTAAACCGTCCTTTTATGCTAAGAGAAGTTGCCTACCAACTATGAATAGTCATTAGCCAATGAATGATATGAGAATGATAATGTTAATACATTGATTATGATTTGGAGGTGTTCTGTGTTAGAACAGCTGAATACATTATTTATAAAGACAGCAGTGTAATTATTTACAACTCTAGCAATCAAAACAAAATATGTGACAGAAGTCAGGACAGGCACAATTCCAAAACAAGGATATCTCCAAAACATGGTTTGGACCAAAAAGTAAAATCAAACACAAATGCAACTTAGTGAGTGTTTGGGCTGCATCGTAGCTATGATGTCATCTTTGTGGTGGAAGAGACATCACTGGGCTGACAGAGCTGAAGCTGAACATACACAAAACATAGCCATGGACACATCACAGGTTTAATGTATTTATTTATACATTTAGATGAGAAGTTCTGACCTGCTCTGCATTACAGTGTGTGACTGTGCCTTCAGATTAATAGTTTAGAGAAAACACTTATAATTGCTAACAAAAGCATTACATGCTTGACTATGTGCATATTTTAAATCCATTAGAAATGGAACATTTCAGCACAACATATGCTGGAAAAAGCTCATTATATGCAGTTGCGGTATCAATGTAATGTAAACAATACCCATTCCTAATTACAGCCTAAATTATATGAGACAAATACAAAGAAATATAACAAAAGAGATGCACATCTTAAATATACTAAAGAGTTAATGAATAAGGAACAAATGGGGTCAAATGAGGAGCAAGTGGGGCATAAATGTCAAGCAAAATGCTTCAGTGCAACAAAAAGAGAAGGAGAAAGAACTGAAGAAAAAAGTAAAAGAACAGGGACGTAAACTGAAAAAGCCAACAGCAAGAAACCAACTAATTGATAAATGTGCCTACAATTTCTGTTAGTGGTAATGGTGTGCTAGTACTGTTCGGTCAGGGAAAAGAGGACTGGCATCTCCCCCTAGTGGACGAAAAACATATTGCTAACATTTCAAAGTAGCTTTATTAAACTATTAAACGATTTGGATTGTAAAACTAAACGATTTGGATTGTAAAATCAATTCAATTTACAATTATATGTATTATAAGTTATACGTTTATCCCCACAGTTTATCCCTGATCAGAGGCCAGTAGCAGGTAATTTACCACTTAAACCAGCTCTGTCTCTGTGCTAGGATGAGGCCCAAATCCTGACTGATACATCTCAAAAGGAAATCAAACTGCATGGAGGATACCAGTGTTGCCCAGTATTTTACTGTTCTTCAGAACAGTTTTTTTAGTTGCTCTTTGTCGGAGGGGTTGTACATTAGATGCATAATTAATAAAATGGTGATTCTCATGATTTTCACAATGCACATCATGATTTTTTTTTTTATTCTGATGCTGTAATGATGATGATGTTGTAATGCATTGTTATACCCCTAATCAGAAGTGAGGTTTTCATTAAGCTCATACTGGTTCATGTAAAGGACTCCTCTTAATTCTGTTCTTCGCCTTCGGCTTTGGGATGAATTGGAAAACTAATGCATTTCTTTTACAGAAGAACAAATGCCAAATCATATTTAATCTGAAAAAATTAATACAAACAGAATACCTTTTATAGATTACTTTCTTTTATTAGTTTTGCACATTTCTGACGGTTGCTTTTATTTTATTATTGGGTTATTAAAAGGTGAAGTTACTTTTATAGGAAATTTTACCAATATATTTGTTTGTATGGATTTGCTGTACATTAGTAATTTTTTTAATTGTAATTGGGACATGCCACCTAGGTCATGTGTCTGTGTATGTCTTCTTTACAGATGTTCTGAAGGCTGGTAGTGTTGCACACTCTTTTCTCCTGCAGCAGAAAGTGGAGGAAGTGAGAAAGAAACAGCGCAGATCTGAGTATTGTGATCAGCTGCTCCACAGGCTACAGGCTTTCTGACGCACACCCTCAAGCTTCTATCTTTGAATATTTGATGCATCAGAAAAAATGTGTTTATTTTCACACCGGGCAAAACCTCAGCTACAACTATTCATCATTTAAGAATAAAGAATAAGATCTTCAAAACAAGAGATTTCTTAGCCAAGGCAAGAAGTCATGTATAGAGCTAAATTGAGCTAAACAATATTTATTTACAGAAATCTGTAACAATTTGTAATTAATTATTAATGGTAAAATTAAGAGGTTCCCACACCTGTTTCCCTTTGGTGTTTGTGTACTATCTGTAGGGTCTATACAACCAATGACAGCCAAGTTTCGTCCCAAGCAATATACCTCTTGAACATTTAAATGCTCTCCCCAATTTGCAATAAAAATTAAAATATGTGCAATACCACTTATTATTTTGTTTATTTTTATATTTATTTCATAAAAAAATGTGCAATGCTTTATTTATTTTAATTTTTTACAAGAAATGTGCTAGACTAAAAACTATTTTTAGCATGGAATTAAGCAAATGGCTCTCTCATGTCTTACCTAATTGAGCGCTATCAGTTTGAGGTAAATGGTGACTACTTTATATTTACTGAGGTAACGTATGGTGTTCCACAAGGATCTGTCTTAGGCCGACTGCTATTATTAGGTTCCTGCTGGGTAAAGTTATTCGTAAACATAGTATTGGCTTTCATTGCTATGCTGATGAAACACATCACACTTGTCTTATTCTGTCTTCATTGGCTCCCAATTTAATCTCGAATTGAATACAAAATACTACTACCATTGATGAATAAAGCACCAAATGGTCTCATGCCACATTAACTGAGAGAACTTTTGGTAAATTATGATCTAGCACACCTACTTCAATCAAAAGGTGTAGGCTATTTGTTGGTACATCAAATAATGAAGACTACAGCAGGGGGCAGATCTTTCTTTTACAAAGCCCCACAAGAATGGAACAACTTTACAATTAGTGTTTGAGACTAAGGCACAGTCTCAGTGTTCAAGTCTAAGCTATGTCACGACCATCAAGCTATAAAAAGCGCATGCGATGGAAAAGCTTCTGCAAGGAAAGCAAGCGCTGCAGGGATGCATGCTCAAGCTGTGTCAACACGCTTTGGCAACGAGAATCTCATACCACCAGACTGACCAGTTCCTGCCTAGTGTGAATGGGCACAGCTAGGTCAAAGGACAGAGGGGCCATGAGTGGCCCTAAGGTCAAGGCTGTAGAACCTGACAAAGGGCAGTGGGGTAGACCAGACCACAGCTTCGCAGATGTCTTAAAGAGATGCACTATAGGACAAAGTTTAGGAGGCCACTACACTCTGCGTAGAGTGAGCTCTGACCCCAAAACGTACGGGGAGACCAGAGGACTCATAAGATAGCATCCACAATCCACCTGCTGAGAGTCTGCTTGTTCGCAGAGAGCCCCCTTCTAATAAGGGCCATAGCAGATGAACAGCTACTCAGACTTTCTCCATAGCGCCATTCTGTGGACGTATGCGAGCACTGGACTAAGGCGGTTAAGGAAGAGGAGAAAGAGAGGTGGAGCACAGCACTTTACAACACCCATCTTTACAGGGGTAAGTAATGCAAATTGATCTTCGAGAAGGGCACTCTCACTCTTTTCAGTTCTGGACCCTCTTCCGCCGAGGTGAAGCAGTGACTGATGTCATGGGGCTCGAAGTTGGATCAGGCTTGATTTCCAAGGGAAACTCCGGGCTGCAGCGATACATACTTGGTTTTTCTTAGGTAAAGAAGCAGATCTGGAGAGATTATGGACATAGTATGTTTTGGTGAACTGGGATGCTTGGATGCTTGCTGTTATCCCTCCACTCTCACGTGTTCACTCAGGTTTGTTGACAGTGGTGTGGTGGGCCATCTCTTATATCAGAGATCCCTTATGTTACCTTGTGGCTTTCCCTTTTAGTTACTGTATGCTGCTATATATAATCTTGTTGATCTTGTCTCTACTTGCACCATGATCACACTGTACATTGTTTTCTGCATTTAAAAGCCCATCACAGAACTGCACACCTCAACAATGATAGATTATAATAAATGGGCATTTGGTGTCATGATATGTCAGAGATGATCTGAAAAATGTTTCCTCATGAAAAATCAGTTCTTCATTTATTCACATTGAAAATCCCTTGATTACCATTAAATCTAAAAACTCTACCCACTTAC
Source organism: Silurus meridionalis (assembly GCF_014805685.1). Lineage (NCBI taxonomy): Eukaryota > Metazoa > Chordata > Actinopteri > Siluriformes > Siluridae > Silurus > Silurus meridionalis. The sequence continues at coordinate 17,639,930 of NC_060897.1, read as the reverse complement.
CAGTATATCAAATAAATTATTTTTCAATACGTAATTTAGCGGGTTGTTTGATTATTCTACTTCCCATTAATTTTAGTCTATTCAGGGTTGGACAAAAAAAAAATAAGTACCATCTTATTCCTCCAACTTCCTTTCCATATTTATTGAACATCAGGCGATCACACACACATACACACACACACACACACACACACACCCCTTCTGACCATATGTAAGTATTTTGTAAAATTTTTTCCTCTTCTGGAATAGAAGTATAGAGCATGTATGGAGTGTGTATGGTGTATAATGCATGTATGTAGTGTATATGATGTATAGAGCATGTATGGTGTATAGAGTATGTATGGAGTGTGTATGGTGTATAAAGCATGTATGGAGGGTGTATGGTGTATAGAGCATGTATGGCGTGTGTATGGCGTATAAAGCATGTATGGCATGTGTATGGTGTATAAAGCATGTATGGAGTGTGTATTGTGTATAACGCATGTATGGCGTGTGTATGGTGTATAGAGCATGTATGGGGGGTGTATGGTGTATGAAGCATGTATGGAGTGTGTATGGTGTATGAAGCATGTATGGAGGGTGTATGGTGTATGGAGGGTGTATGGTGTATAAAGCATGTACGGAGGGTGTTTGGTGCATAGAGCATGTATGGAGTGTGTATGGTGTATGGAGGGTGTATGGTGTATAAAGCATGTACGGAGGGTGTTTGGTGCATAGAGCATGTATGGATTGTGTATGGTGTATGGAGGGTGTATGGTGTATAAAGCATGTACGGAGGGTGTTTGGTGCATAGAGCATGTATGGATTGTGTATGGTGTATGAAGCATGTATGGCATGTGTATGGTGTATAAAGCATGTATGGCGTGTGTATGGTGTATAGAGCATGTATGGAGGGTGTATGGTGTATAGAGCATGTATGGAGGGTGTATGGTGTATAAAGCATGTATGGAGTGTGTATGGTGTATGAAGCATGTATGGAGTGTGTATGGTGTATACAGCATGTACGGAGGGTGTATGGTGCATGTTTTTTCAACACTCATTGTCAGGGAAATATATTTACCTACCTATTTACAGTAAAACATTAGTACATTTAATTTGGGCGGTAGCAATAAAGAAATATAAAACGTAAAAGATGCACAACACCACCGCTTTCTTATACAGAACGGAATAACTTGTAACAGTTATTATCTTATTATCTAAGTCTTACACTTGGAAATAGCTTATCAAAAAAAACCTGATAGCCTTATATATTTTTCGGAAAGACCCAATTTATAAGAGAGTTTTTTAAATTTTTTACGTCTTCATTCTTACTTTTTTTAGTTTTCGTTTTTGGGCACCAGACAAATGCTTCTTTTGGTCCTTCGTTACATTTTGCGTCAACGTCATGCGTGCTGGTTGAAGAGCGTCACACTCACGCAGCACTTTTATTAACAATAGTTTAATTTTATTTACAGGGAATTTATTTTATTTCACCACAGTGTTATTATTTAAAATATATATGTGTATGTAATTTAAAAATGTTTTAAATAAAAAAAAAAATGTTATTGATGATTGTGGGGCCCCCTAGCGTTCTCTTGGGCCCATATGCCTGGCATACTCTGCACCCCCCCCTAACGGCGCCCCTGCCAATACCCTATACCCAATCATGTTGCCAATTGACCTAATAAATTGCAAATTGCTCCTCCAGCTGTACCTTACATGTACATTTAACTTTTCCGGCCTCTTATTGCTACCTGTCCCAACTTTTTTGGAATGTGATGCTCTCATGAAATCCAAAATGAGCCAATATTTGGCATGACATTTCAAAATGTCTCACTTTCAACATCTGATATTTTATCTATATTCTATTGTAAATTAAATATAAGTTTATGGGATTTGTAAATTATTGCATTCCTTTTTTATTCACAATTTGTAAAGTGTCCAAACTTTTTTTGGAATCGGGTTTGTAGATCAGCATATATGCAATTTTCCATCTTTAATTCAATATGACCACTAATGGATTGTCTTTGTAGCAGCTCATTGACGAAGCTCACTGATAAAAAACAATTGCCTGAGCATTCTATTTGGCAACATTGTATTTTGACTACTCCAGTCTACTCCAAAATTCTTCTTATAAACTGTTTAAGAATAATAAATGAATTTAAATTTGAAATAATGATGTAAAATGTATCTTCTCGTTTGTTTTTAAGGCAAAGGCAGCAAGAACAGAAACACTATTTCTATATAAAAACTGCAACAAAAAAAAAACTTTAAAACTTTATAAAAAAAATTTTTATTTGGTCATGTATACCACATACACCAAGTCACGTCACGTCACGTCAAGTCAATCAAATATTAAAAGATAGAAGCTTGAGGGTGTATCAGAGAGCCTGTATGTGTTGGAGCAGCTGATCACAATACTCAGAGCTGCGCTGTTTCTCTCTCACTTCCTCCACCTTCTGCTGCAAAAGAACAGGGTCTGCAACACTCCCAGCCTTCAGAACATCTGGAGAGAAGACATACACAGACACATGATCTAGGTGGCATGATTGCAAGAGCTAGATGAAAATGCTACAACATCTAACTGCTATCCTGCTTCAAATTTTCAGGGGTTGCAAGACATTTTTATGAAAAGACTGAGCAGAATCCTAACCATTATGTTGTTAATCAATTACCCAGAAAGCATCTAAATCCCAATTACAAGTAAAAAAAAATAAAAAATACTAATGAACAGCAAATCCATACACACAAACATATTGGTAAAAACTTCTATAAAAGCAACTTCATCTTTCAATAACCCAATAATGAAATAAAAGCAACAGTCAGAAACGTTTTTCAGATTAAATATTAATTGGCATTTGTTCTTTTGTAAAATGAATGCATTAGTGTTCTAATTCATCCCAAAAGTGTCCAATAGGAATTAAACTCTACAGCAGACCGTGTGTTCAAAGGTTTTGTGCACAGGGGAATTGTCATGTTGGAGCAGGTTTGGGTCTCCTAGTTTAAGTGAAGGAAATATTTATATGCTTTAAAACACACACTATATAATTGTGTGCCTCCAAATATAAAAAATTAACTAAATTATATACAGAAATATTATTATTTACAGGCTACAAAAAAATGGTGGAAGCCAAAACAGGCTTCTCTCTGCTAAGCTCTTATAAAGCTTCTTCATATTTAGCCTCATCCTGAAGGTATTTTCTGACCACTGTTCCTTTGTCCAGCTAACTGTTTATGAAGCTGCTTTTTCTACTGTAAAAAGTACAATGCAACTATTTTTGTCAAAAGCCATGTAGCTTCAGTGCGAAGAAAAAAAAGCAACAAGACATCAAAATATCTTGACTACAATCAGGGCTCACATTTTGATTTGATTTAATTAAGGAGCATCAGCTTTTGTAAAGAGGAAGAATTCACATCTACAGATATCAGGTAAACACATTGAAAGACAAATAATTTTAGAACCAAATTGTCAATAGCTGTAACAATGGAGACACCAGATATAATACAGACCATGGAGACATGACCTAGCCTACCCGGGTGTCTTAAAGAATGAGATCAGTATGGGGTAGTATACTGTAATTTGTTAATAATAAAAAATATTATAGTACATAATTTAGAAAAACAGAGCAATTTACAGTACCATAATGTATACACTTTATAGTATATATGCATTTGGCAATGGGCACGTGCAAAAGCGGCGGTTTCGTGAGTGGAGGGCGGAGCAGATAAAAAGAGAAAGACAAGAGCGGAAATTTAACTTTGAATCGCCAAAAACAGTTAAAAAATATGCGCTCTAACATTGAGACCACATAACTCAGTAGACCACAGGTGAGAGAAAGGCATCTCAAAAGACAGGAGATGGCAGTACACCCTGGCAGTGTCCCAACGAATCATACAAAATTTTAAATGCTGCAAAAAATGTCAATAACTATTTATTTTTGTATCGATAGTCATCTAGGATTGAAAATGTGTATGTCGAACCATCACTACTTGAGGACTACCTGTAAATTATATTGTGCCTTACCTAGCACCCGTAGCTGGATTTGGTTGTCAGGGTCATCTAAGTACAACAGCAAATGTTGGAAAAGGAACTCCAGATTTGAACGGTTTGTGTGTGTGTCATAGTTTTTGTCTAAAGAGGAAAACCACACACTTAGAGTTTTCAGAGCTTCAGCACACACTTCCTGGCTGCGGTCATCTATCCTTTTTAAAAGCTCTAAAAAACAAGCACACACACACACACACACACACACACACACACACACACACACACACGGATGTAACATACGTGTTTCAAAAATGAATGTATTCAGAAATGTATAAGGATTAAGCCTTGTATGAGGCGAGAGCTTGTGAGTGATGGAGTGAAGGTTGTAACTGGGTGGACTGCAGATGTTCGAGTGTATAATGTACCTGGGTAGATCTTGTTGAGTGTGTCTGGGTTAAGGCCTTGTTCTGCAACAGTAATGAATGAGGATATTGATCTACAGGCAAACACCCGAGAGAGCTGAGAGTCTTCCTCCAGTGCTGAAATGAGATAAGCACTGAATTCTGTCTCCCTATTTAGAACCTAAAACACAACACACAACAATCAACATGTGACCCAGGCTGATCAGAACATCAAGGATTTCTAGCAGAGTCAATTCAAAGATTAAAGGGTTCTTTAGGAAATTTTCCTTTAACAGATCTGTGCCATTTATTAAGCATTATAAAGTTCACAAATTAGTTATAATAGATAGTTTTGAAAATGTCAACTATCCTGTAGATACAAATCACTCTTAAACATGTACATGTGATAGAAGTTTATTAAAGGTGACATTGCATAGAGACGAACATGACTGGAAGTGTGTTTATTAGGTGCAAATGAAGACTTGTAAGTTGGACACTGTTAGATGAGACCAACACCAGTTTGCCTAATAACTGCTTCCAAATCAGACATGGCAAATATTTTACTATTTAGTATAAAAATGAATATTGTGATGAACACATGAACCACAAGTAAAATACGCTTTTTTGTAGGAGAACCTTTTAAAAGGTTCATTAATTAACACTACATTCACAGCGTAATATAGCAAAAAAACACAACGAGAATATATTTTATCTTTATCGGCATCATTTACATCATCACCTCACCTCATGTTATCACTTCAGGTTAGTTACTGGCACCATTTGACCATGACTACATATCTTCGAATCAACTAATTCATTACCTTCTTTTTGGCTAACTATCTTGGTATTGTGTTAAACCGTTCTCCTTCTGTTTTGATGATGATGTCATGATGCAGAAGCATCATGGACCTATTGCCAGTGGTAATGTGATTACAAACTGAACAGATAACGCTTTATTTTGTTTGTTCTAATAAACAGGGTCTTTTTGGCACAGTATTGTAAGCACCTGCTCCTCTGGCTACATGTACTTACTTCATCAGTATGAATATGACCCTATAATTATTGCTGTCTCATGGCTCATGAGGTGATTTGTGAATCCTGGTTAAGTCTACTTTCAAGGTTTTCAAGCATGTGGAAGGGGGCTTTCCTTATACCCTTATAATATTGTCAGTGATCATGTGGCCATGCTACAAGACTGTGCTTGAGTAGCAGATGTTTAGAATTTCTGGGGTCCAAGAATGGACATAACAGCCATCTCAACACTGACTGGGACTGATAACAGACAGCAACAGAAAGCCAAGTCAAAGACTACCCACAGACCCAGGAGTTCAGCCACACTTGGATGAAGGGTTTTAATTGGACATATTTGAGATATGTCTACTTTCCTCACACATGGTGTGATGCCTTGTTTTACAGTTAACAGGAAGAGGAGAGCTCTCAATATGAACGAATGGTGTCGCACAAAAGGCATGCTAAGTTAATAGCCACTGAAAACATGTAAACAAAAGCCTAGAAAAGGTAGAAATGTGTGTTATGTCGCTCCCAGCAGTGTCTGAGATCATAAGTGCATATAGATTAGTAATTGCAACTGATAATATAGAACTGCTACTACTAAATAAACAATATTCTTTGAAATTTCTTTTATAAATTAGCATTTTATTTTAAATAAAGTTAATTTGAGTATGCCAGCCAACAGCATACTTTCAATCTGCCTGTTCAATAACACTGTTTTTTTTAAGCTAAAGTGTTTTAACAGTGTTTTCAGTAGACTAAACCAAGAGAAAGCAAACATCTACTGTTGGTGTACCTGTTCCTTGGAAAGTGTTCCACCCTGCAGCATAGCTAGTAGACAGCTGAGAGCCGAAGTGCGAACTGCAGCAGCAGTACGGCCTGCATGCCACACCAGGTTGGGAAACAGAAGCTCCTGCAGAAATACCTCCAGGTATTCACAAAACTTCCTACAGGAAAGAAGAGGGATTTAGATGCACAATGATTCAGTTTATGCATTAGGTGCAAATACAGGTCCCAGTATAACACAGCAGCAGCTGACTGCTTCCTTTGGTAATTCTCCACACTGCCTGATCTTCTGTTAAACTCTGAATGTGTGATTTCCATATGCTAAATTACATCTTGTGCATTAATCCGCTCTTTTGTACAAGAGTGTGTGAGCAACTTACCTTTGTGAATCCAGTGTATCACTAGAATTCAACAGAAGCTTAGAGAGCATGGTGAAAATGGGCAGCCGCATCTCTGGGTCTTGACTGGGCAATAAACAATTCTTTAATAGAGTGATGAACTCTGGAAGAAATTCTCCAACCACTGGGCCTGGAGAACACAATTAGCAACATACTAATATCCAGAACAAGGCCACGAAACATGACATGACAACAAGGGCATTTAATCTCCTCATAACATTAAACTAAACAAGAATAAGTGCTCCAGGTAGCACCATTTCTGTTTTCTGTGTGAAAGTACACATTTACCAAAGCCATTAATGTCATACATGTACATACAAGGCTGCATTGCACCCAGGCTTGTCTGCAGTAAAAATCGTTCAAGAGAGGTTAAGTTAATTCATATAGTTAACCGATTTTTGTGTCAAATATACATATCTGACAAATGCACACTTGCACCACATGCAAGCATAGAAGGGGCAGCCATCTTTTGTGGTGAGCATGAAAAGTGTAATGCTGGCCTTAAGAGAAGTCACTATAAACACTGAATTTCCCAATGAGATAGAAGAACAATGGTAAATATGTACAAAGCATTGGCATGCATTTTGCCTTGGATGTGGCATCATAGGGACCTTACGATAACCTGGGAGTCCTATTGTCATATGTCTCCAATGGCATAATCATTCATGTGGCTAATTAATGTTTCAATAATTTTTTTTTTATGTTTCCTTACAAGTTCAAAACTGTTTTCTTGATATTCCTTGATCCTGACCTAGTTTCAAAACTCAAATGCTCATACATACCGGACTGAAGTGCGATAATCTCCAGTTGGGTTTTCTGGATAGAATATGTGGACCAAGAATTTTGGGATTCTAACAGCCACTGAAGCAACTTGTCCATGTGTTGTCTGTACAGCTCATGCACACTATTGAGATTTAGCACGTGACACAATCGCAGTACACACTCCTCTGCCTGTGAAGTAAAAAGAGAGTAAAAACCATTTATATTAGACTTCTGCATTTACATCTTTCAAAATTATTCATACAAGCGAACTGAAAAGGAAGCCAAGTTAAAAAGGCAAACATACAGTGCAAATGAATAATATACAATATAATAACAAAACATTCTATGAGATTGTGGCCATGTGAGCTGCAAAGGAGCTACACACAGGGCTGATATAATGATGGCACTGTATGACAATAAAGATTTTAAATGTAATTAAACACCATTAAACGGCTTAAATATTTTATTTTTGCTACAATATCACTTACATGCAAGAAAAGCTATTTTTGCATGTAAGCGATATAAAATATAGTCAAATATACTGTAAAATAGTTTTTACTCTTTGTTAAGACAGTAATTTGCTAGATGAAGAATGTAACATAATTTTACTTGCTGCACTTTGGGGAATAATTTCACATTTTATTTTTTAAGAGAAACAACACTGAGGAGGTGTTCAGCACACAGCAGCACTGAAAGAAATAGTGAGGGAATTAGCATCTCAAGCAGACAGTCAGGTTTTGTTCCATTAAAATGTAAAGTGATAAATAGGAGGAATATCCACATTATCACTGGCATTGACATGGCTGAACGACTCTATAGATTCCCCTCCATAAGTACTGGAAAGGCAAAGCTAATTTTTGAATTTCTGTCTACACACTAAGGACACTTGTGTTTGAGATTAGTAAATGAATATGTGATGATCGTTCAAAATGTCAGCTTTAATACTGTCATATTTAGATATACTGTATATTGTTTTATAGTAGCTTGTGCCTTACTTTATTCAACTAAATAACTATTTTATGTCATTGCCACACCTACTGCTATCTGGCATCCACCTGAAAAGCATAAGAGCCTAAAAAATTGTACAGATCAGAAAAACAAGTGTGAATTGATTTTGGACATTTCCTCATCCCACCGAAACAGAAAGCCAAACTATTGAAAATAACACCAAAGGAAAAACAAAAATAAAAAAGGTATCCTAAAAAATGTCCCTCAAGTGAACTGTCAGGAGTATTTTGTTTGAGAATGTGTGAATGTTTGTTCTACCTTAGTATGGATATGTGGCTCTGTAGAAATACACTGCACAGTTACTAGAACCTTTAGCAGTTCAAGACTGATGATGCCACAATCTTCCTCACACACGTCCAAAAGAACCTTCACACATGCCAGTAGCTGCTCAACATACAGAGTCTGTGAAGAATATGTGGCAGAGGTTTAATATAGACACAACGCTTGTTTTAGTGATCATATCACAACGCCAATGTATAAAATCATTATATACTGTACATGTTTTAGATTTACATGGAACTAATATGCTAACCTGGTTGTTAAAAAATGTGGGGCTAGAATATGTTCATATACCACAACATTAAAGTTTCCTTCACTGGAACTTTAGAGGCACAAGGAGCTTGCAAATGGGGCCCTGATTTCAACTACACTGAATACTTTTGGGAACAGGAATGGAGACTAATCCCTATAGCCATAAAATGAAAAGCTTTCCCAGAAGAGTGAGGGTATTTGCATAAAATGTACAAAACTAGGCAGATTCAGATAAAGAATTTCAGTTAGAAATCAAATATCAAAATAGGAAAAAGTGATTTCTTCAGCTACAGTCAGATGCAGAATGCAGCAGCTAGAGTCTTTATTACAATTATACAATATAAGATAACACATCACCTTATTGTATCCACTTTACATGGGCAATAATATTTAGCAGTGACTATAAAATACTATAATTGTTCTAACAGTGTTAAACCACAGGTCTTAGACTCTTTCTGAATTTTTTAAGTTCTAAACTTTTGAACAGACAATTCTGGGGGCTGCCTAGAAGCGCTTATGCACTTTTGATACTTGATGGCACATTAAACAATTCAAACAATTTAAATTAAACCATTAAAAACTATATGAATAGTGAATCAACTCGAGTAGCATCCCCTGACAGAAATACACAGAGCTTTATTCAGCAGACAGAAATCTAAATAATGACGGAATGGTGTAGGGTATTTAGTATTTATGGTACACTATATGGCCATGCTTTTGAAACCTAATGTGTGCTTTCTGGAAATTGCATCCCATATAACCTCCACTATTCTGGTAAGATTTTCCACATGATTTTGGTGTGTGGCTTAGGATTTCCCATTCATAAATAGTGAAGTAAAGGACTGATGTAGACCACGGTAGCCTGGGAAGCATTCGGTGTTCCAATAAATCCCAAAAATTTTTGGAATTTGGAATTGAGGTAATTGTGCAGAAATCTCCACCCTCTGCAAAACATGTGTCAATGGACTGTGTTCTGTTCTGTTTACATGATGGTACAGGTTTGGTCTCAGGCTCTTAGTTCCATTGAAGGGGTTGGGTTGCTCATGAATTTACCTTCAAGAAATCTTTTGTTGTGGTAATTTTTGTTAACTAGAATTTCGGTCGGTCATTAAACAATTTCACCAGCAAATATAAATAAGGTCAAACTTTCTATAGACGGAAAGTTACATGTCTGTCCGTGTGTGTGAGTGTGTGAGTGTTTGAGTATTAATGTTTTTACGTTCTGAGTCTCCTGACAGACACCAGGATCGGCAAGTATTTGTCCAATGTGGAGAAGCTGTGGACTCAGCAGCTTCCTGTTGCTCCCCTTCAGCATTGCTGCCAACACCATTAGAGGAGCCAAAGGAGAAGAACAGAAGTAAGAGGAGGAGTCCTTCACATGAGCCAGTAAGAGCTTGATGAAAACCTCTGGGTTAACAAACATCCCTAGGAGCCTGGCTGACTCCAAACCCTAAGGGGCAAAAGCACAATTATACTTTAGTCACCAGTAGGGTTGCAAAATTCCAGGAACTTTCAAGGTTGGAAACTGTTCATCGGAATTAATGAGAATTAATAGGAATAAACTGGGAAATGACAAAATAGCAATTTAGCCTATAACAGTAAACTTAAATGTAGTCTGAGAAAAATCTTGCCGGATAAACTCTGTTCAAACAACCAGATTTAATGCAATTTTAGTTGAATTTCTACCCTGCACATTCAGCAATCACATGCACACAGCACATTTACTGCAGGGCCATACCTCATGCAATGTACTTCATGCAATGTGCATTCATACATAGTAAGTAAATAATGTCTTTGTTTTAATCAGTATTAGTTAGCATGCATGTCAGCTTATGACCAAACTAAATGTTTATACAGTATCTCATAAAAGTGAGTACACCACTCACATTTCAGCAACCAGTACAGATTTATTGTCCTCTGAAAATAACTCAACATACAGCCATTATTGTAAAAATAGCGTGCAACACCCTAAGTCAGGGGTGTCAAACTCAAATTCACAGTGGGCCAAAATTAAAAACTGGGACGAAGTCGCGGGCCAAACTCAATATTTATTGAAAAATTGACTGCAATTGTGCATGGTTTCCATCTCTCCAGATGTGTAATGTTTAACCTTTTCATATGGAAACAAATGTTAGTTTTGCATAAACATTGAATCTAGAACAACCAAAGTTTGTGTGTTTAATATTATAAACACATGAGAAATTAAATTTGAAATAAAACACACATCAGTGGTATTCGTTTCTTATTATCTCTCTCTCTCTCTCACTCTCACTCATATATATATATATATATATATATATATATATCTGTAGCCTTTCGAATTCCTTTTTAATGTAAACCTTCACAGGGCAACAACAAAACAACCAAAAATAATAATTTCCTTTAATTAAAAAAAGCAATTATTAAACATGACAGTTCATGCCTTAGAGTAGAAAACATGCATAAAGACATCATTCATTCAAGCTCAGTTTTTACACTCTGATTTACTCTGATTGGTTGAAGTCAGATACCTGCATCTCTTCTTAGATACACGTGTATCATGTCTGGGTTTAGGCTCTGAGCTGAGGAAATCCTCAGGATTGAGTGAAGATGTTCATCAGTGAGACTCCTGAGTGGTGTTTTGTTCATCTTTATTAAAGAGAACAGTTTCTCACACAGATATGTGCTGGTGAACACAGAGAGCGTTTGAGCAGCTTGGGCACGGAGTTGGAGCAATGTGTCGGGAGGAAACATGGAAACTGTGCAGCACACACAGAGTAGTACTTTGACTCGAGCGTGTCTCTACACTGGAGTTCAGTCAGCTCCATTTGGAGGTTGGTTGGTGCGCCTTCCAAGTCAACCACAAACGGATTACTGAGCAAACCAATTCTGCATTTCTGGGCTTCAAAGCCGGTAAATCACGGAGTAAATTCAGCGCTGAGTACGCTGAGAGATCAGCGGTCTCGACTGACGCGCCAACGCACTAACAAAGCATTCTGGGATTTGTAGTATTAGCGGTGTATGCGTTATATACTAGCGGGCCAGCTCTAATACACATTTGATATGATCTCGCGGGCCAAAAATGATTACTCGGCCCCAAGTTTGACACCCCTGCCCTAAGTGAACGTGTCAAAACTGTGTCCAAAGTGTAAATTCTTTGTGTGAACATCATTGTTATCTAGCACTGCCTTAAACCTCCTGGGCATGGAATTCACCAGAGCTGCACAGGTTGTTGCTGGGATCTCTTCCACTCCTCCATAATGACATTAAGGAGCTGCTCGATGTTAAGACAATTGGCGCTTCTCCACCTTCCACTTGAGGATGCCCCACAGGTGGTTATTAGGGTTCAGGTCTGGGGACATACTTGGCCACTCAAGTTACCTTCACCTTTACCTTCAGCTTCCTCAGCAAAGTGTGTTCTGCCCAGCTTCTGAAGGGAGGGCAACATGTTCTGCTTCAGAATGTCACAGTACATGTTGAAATCCATGTTCCCCCTAATGAAACGCAGCTCCCCAGTACCAGCAGCACTTATTCAGCCACAGACCATGATGCTAAAACCACCATGCATGCTCCTGTAAGCAAGACACAATTTTCTTGGTACTCCTGACCAGGGTGAGCCAAACAAGTTTATCTTATTCTCATCAGACCGTTGAGAGGCCTGTTCCGAGTGGAACCAGTTTTGGAAAACCTCTGCATGACCCAGGCCACTGAACTCTAACTGTAGTTTCATGGTGTTACGGATCTTCTTATATCCTCAGCCATCTTTGTGGAGAACAACATATTTAATGACAAATCCTAAGAGAGTCTTTGCCATGAGGTGTCATGGTGACCATCCAGTGGTCAGTATGAGAGAATTGTACTCAAAGCACCAAATTTTAACTGCTCTAATAAAAGATACAAATATATGTATGGTTCTGTCAAGCAGACAAAAACAGAACATGATGAATAGGACATGTGGCTTTGCATGATTACACAACGTACAGCTGTTATATCTTCTGTCATACAGGGTGTAGTCACTGTTGTTGCCAGTTGTTTTGACAAAAATTGCTGTATGTTGATTTATTTTCAGAGGTCAGAAAATGTATACTGCAATACACATTGCACATTGAATACTCTTAAATACATCCAAGTTTCATTTATTATAGTATTGTACATTGAGAAGATATACTACAATTGTTGAAATGTGAGGGTTATACTCACTTTTATGATAAATTGTATTTATTTTATATATAAATTTTCCCAAAATTCTAATTGATTTCTATTAATTTTCAGAAATTACCATATATTCCTGGTAAGTTTCCAATTTGAAACATTTCCAAAATTCCCCAGATAAAATTTCTATGGAAAGCTTCCAGATCTTTTCCACCCCTTTGTAACCCTAGTTACCAGTAACTTAAAATATCTATTAACTGTAAAGTAACCGTGATTAGCAATTAGATATTTAAAAAATATATTTACTGCACTTCTTTTCACTTTAAAATGAGCAAATGTGTAATTTGGCCAAGCATTTGTACATAATTAAAAAAAAAAAAATTCAGATGGTTAGAGGCACCACTGCTTTGGTTACTGACTACTAAAGAGTTAATTCCTGATTAGGAGTGTAAAAACACATTGCATAATTCAAAAGAATTCATAATGTGCACTGTCGAAATCATGAGAATCAGCATTCTATTAGTTATGCATCTAATGCAAGTGAACTGTTACAACAGTGAAGTTTCCATCTGTAAAAGCTACAAAAGCATTGCACTCTGACTGGCAGCTCTGGATCAAACAACTGCTAAATCATCTATAAGAAAAAACAAGAGAAACTTACGTTTGTTCTGACATCTGGTTCTGAGTCAGTGCAGGCATGGTAAAGAATTGCCAGCAGTTGCTGGAGGTGTTGGGTGCAGTGGTCTTCAGCATGCAGCAGGAGAACCTGCAAGAGCTGCACTGTCTTCACTCTTGTCTGCACCAGCCAATCACTAACTTCACGACTCAAAGCTGGCATTAGCTTAGACAAGTTCCTCACCACCAGCTCCCTGCAGCCCAGCCCTGGACGATCCACTGGAAGGAGAATCAAGAGAAAGAATGCAAATGAAATAGTGTTTATGAAATTTAGAGTGTTTGCCTTGCTTCAAGCTTTAGGGAAAATATACAAATAAAAAAACTTGTGCTTGCTCTTGTCCACAGCACTTCCACAAAACATCAAAATAAAAACAAAATTGAATAATTTTAATATTGAATATTTATAGCAAATTTCTCGTCATGCCGATGTACAGTGCATCCAGGAAAGTGTTCACAGCAATTCGCTTCTTCCATTTTGTTATGTTACAGCCTTATTCCTAAATGGATTATATTAATTATTTTCCTCAAAATTCTACAAACTTCTTTTTCTTCTTCTTCTTTCGGCTGCTCCCATTAGGGGTCGCCACAGCAGATCATTCATCTCCATACCACCCTGTCCTCTACATCTGCCTCTTTCACACCAACTACCTGCATGTCTTCCCTCACCACATCCTTGAACCTCCTCCTTGGCCTTCCTCTTTTCCTCCTACCTGGTGGCTCCATCCTCAGCATTCTTCTACCAATATAACTCATGTCCCTCTGCACATGTCCAAACCATCTCAATCTCGCCTCCCTCACCTTGTCACCAAAACATCCTACATGTGCTGTCCCTCTAATAAACTAATTTCTAATTCTGTCCATCTTCAGCTCTGCTACCTCCAGCTCCACCTCCTGTCTTTTACTCAATGCCACTGTCTCTAATCCATACAACATCGCAGGTCTCCCCACAGTCCTATAAACTTTCCCTTGCATTCTTGCAGATACCCTATAATCACAAATCACTCCTTTCACTCTTCTCCACCCACTCCACCCTGCCTGCACTCTTTTCTTTACTTTTCTAACACACCCTCCATTACTTTGCACTGTTGACCCCAGGTACCTGAACTTCTCCACCTTCTCCACCTCTTCTCCCTGTAACCGCCCCACTCCACTGCCCTCGTTTTCATTTACGCACATGTACTCTGTCTTACTCCTACTGACCTTCATTCCCCTTCTCTCCAACGCATATCTCCACCTCTCCAGGCTCTTCTCAACCTGCTCACTACTCTTATCACAAATCACAATATCATCTGCAAACATCATAGTCCAGGGAGACTCCTGTCTGACCTCGTCTGTCAACCTGTCCATCACCACTGCAAACAGGAAAGGGCTCAGGGCCGATCCTTGATGCAGTCCAACCTTCACCCTGCACCAGTCTGTCTTTCCTACTGCACACTTCACTGCTGTCACATTGTCCTCATACATGTCCTGCACCACCCTCACATACTTCTCTGACACACCTGACTTTCTCATACAATACCACAACTCCTCTCTCGGCACCCTGTCGTACGCTTTCTCCAAATCCACAAATACATGTGCAATTCCGTCTGTCCTTCTCTATAATTCTCCATCCACATTCTCAAAGCAAATAAGGCATCTGTGGTGCTCTTCATCGGCATGAAACCATACTGTTGCTCACAGATGGTCACCTCATCTCTCAGCCTGGCTTCCACTACTCTTTCCCATAACTTCATGGTGTGACTGATCAACTTAATTCCTCAAACTTAATAGTAATGTAGTTACTGCAGGTCGGCACATCTTCCTTATGCTTAAAGATCAGTACCAGCACACTCCTTCTTCATTCCTCAGGCATCCTCTGACCTTCCAGAATTTTGTTAAACAATCTGGTTAAAAACTCCACTGCCATCTCTCCTAAACATCTCCACGTATGTCATCTGGTCCAACCGACTTTCCACTCTTCATCCTCTTAATCGCTGCTCTCATTCATCAGCTGCTCATAATACTCCCTCCACCTTCTCAACACACTCTCCTCACTAGTCAACACATTTCCATCTCCATCTTTTATTGCTCTAACTTGCAGTACATCCTTCCCTGCTCGGTCCCTCTGTCTGGCCATTCAGTACAAATCCTTTTCTCCTCCCTTAAGTGTCCAACTTCTCATACAGCTCCTCATATATATATATATATATTTTTTTTTTTTTAATAATAAATCACATACATAAGTATTCACAGCCTTTGCCATGACACTCAAAACTGAGCTCAGGTGTTTTCACTGATCATCCTTGAGATGTTTCTACAACTTGATTGGAGTCCACCTGTGGTAAATTTAGTTGATTGGACATGATTTGGAAAGGCACACACCTGTCTATAGCAGGCCCCACAGTTAACAGTGCATGTCAGAGCACAAACCAATCCATGAAGTCCAAGAAATTGTCTGTGGACCTCTGAGACAGGATTGTATCTGGGGAATGGTACAGAAAATTTCTGAAGCATTGAAGGTCCCAATGAGCGCAGTGGCCTCTATCATCCATAAATGGAAGAAGTTTGGAACCCCCAGGACTCTTTCTAGAGTGGGCCACCCAACCACACTGAGCGATCAGGGAAGAAGGGCCTTAGTCAGGGAGGTGACCAAGAACCCAATGGTCACTATGAAAGAGCTTCAGCATTTCTATGTGGAGAGAGGAGAAGAACAGAAGAACAACCATCTCTGCAGCACTCCACCATTGCTGCAGAGATAGCCTGTATGATCGAGTCGCCAGACTCAGTAAAATGAGTTTGCCAAAAATCAGGTAGGATTCTTAGGCCATGAGAAACAAATATTGAACTCTTTGGCTTGAATGTCCAAGGGACATGTCTGGAGGAAACCAGGCAC
Source organism: Silurus meridionalis (assembly GCF_014805685.1). Lineage (NCBI taxonomy): Eukaryota > Metazoa > Chordata > Actinopteri > Siluriformes > Siluridae > Silurus > Silurus meridionalis. The sequence continues at coordinate 17,623,388 of NC_060897.1, read as the reverse complement.
CGCTCATCACCTGGCCAATACCATTCCACTGGTGGGGGAAGCGTCATGCTGTGGGGATATTTCTCAGCGTCAGGAACTGGGAGACTACTCAAAATCGAGGGAAAGATTAACACAGCAATGTAAAGAGTCATCCTTGATGAAAACTTGCACCAGAGCACGCCGGACCTCAGACTGGGGCAACAGTTCATCTTCCAACAGGATATCAACCCTAAGCACACAGCCACGATGACCATGGAGTGGCTACGGGACGACTTTGTGAATGTCCTCCAGTGGCCCAGCCAGAGCCCAAACTTGAACCCGATTGAAAATCTCTGTAGAAATCTGAAAATGGCTGTGCATTGACGTTTCCCTTTAAACCTGATAAGCTTGAGAGGTTCAGCAAAAACAAACGGGGAGAAACTGTCCAAGAATAGGGGTGCCAAGCTTTTAGCTTCATACTAAAAAAAGACTTGGTTGTATTTGGTGCCAAATGCGCTTTAACAAAATATTCAGCAAAGACCAAAGATTTCAAACACACTTCTTTGTCGTCGTCATTATGGGTTTTGTTTTTAGAATTCTGAGGAGAATAGTGAATTGAATACATTTCGGAAGAAGGCTGTATATAACAAAATGTGGAAAAAGTGAAGCACTGTACATTTGTTTGGTTCAGATGGTCCAGCAAAGTCAAACCTGGTCAGAATTACCTACCACTGCACAGTCCTGACAGCTAAGCACATGGGTGGGATTGTGATGATACAGGTGTGCAAAAGATGATGGGTGACAGTAAAGATGGCAATATTACTGCCTGAAAAGATGAATCTCAGAAGAGCACCTTGAAGAACAGTAGAACAACACTGGTACCCTCCATGCTGACCGGATTAAGTCCATAACAGTGTAGAGGTTTAGATATATTAGTTTAATTTTGTTTTGTGTTAAATGTGCAAATCGAAAAGTCTATTTTATTCAACACTGGATTTAACCAAGAGGTATTGGCAGACCATTGACTTCCCCAGACTTGTTTTGACTCAGAGTGCAGGCATGTTAAATAATTTTTTATGTGCTAAATTGTGGAGCTTGATTCGTGGGAAATTAAACTCACCTTCAGAAGGGTACTGCAAAGGTGGGAAAAGATCAAAATCCAGTTTGTCTTTCAGATCATCTTCATTTTCTTTCTCCCACTGAGTACCAACTTGCCTCCAGAGATCCCATGCTAAAGCTCTAAACAAAAAAAAGAAGAGTTTTGTGTTTCAACTCTAAAATGTTATATAAGATTATGATCAGGAATGGAATAACTATCATAGTCAGTTATACTTTATCTCTGGTAGATCATCACTGAGGCTGCTCAGCAACAGTGGAATAAGCTTGGAGAAGTAAGAGTATCTGTCATGGAGTTTAAGAAGCCAGTCACCAGCAACCACTGTCACAGCTTTTCTCACCTGAAAGAGCCATTACAAAGATTAGCAAGATGCAGCTATTTTAGAGGAAACTTCACAGCGTCCAATGAGCAACTACAAACTATGCAGCAACTGTCAAAAAGTATGCTGTAAAAAACATAACAGTATATTTTCAATATATTTATTTTAAATTCTAGGGTTTGGGGACTCTTTTTAGGAGAAAGAACACTGTCCTTTTGATATATCTTTGCTCATACTACTATATTTAAATAGTAAAAATCTGGAGCTCTGGCACAAAATGTGTAAAAGAGTGGCACTTCCTAACTGGCATGATAAACAGATAAACTAGTTCAGATTTGTTACATTAGGAAAAACACAATTAATAAATATTGGATACTTTAATCAAGAACAATCAACTTGCCTGGGGCGAGTTATCAAACAGTCTTTGTGCTATGTGAGAGAGCACATCATCCATGGCTTTCACTGTGCCATACAGGACAACAGCCCCAGTGGCCTCTATGACGGCCACTCGAACCCGGGAATGCTGGTGGGAGATATTCTGCATCAACGGCTTAACCAGGGATTCTGCTTGCATGTGAAAGTGGTCTGTGTCAAAAAACACACAAAGAACAAAATGTGAAGATGTACAGGTGTTCCTAATAAAGTGCTCTGTAAGTGAGCAATCAATTGTAGAGCGTTCTCTCTCCACTCCAATGTGGAAATATACTAATTTTATTATTTTCTTTAAGTTATTTCTTAAGTAAAATCATGAGAAAATGAGAAACTCGAATATTTAGTGAATACCTGAAAAAACTCAACCTGGATTCATCTCTCACATTCCCGGACATTCCACACATCTCTCACATTCCCTCACATTCCCCGACATTCCACACATCTCTCACATTCCCGCACATCCCCCTACATTCCACACATTTTTTTACAATCCCCATTATTCCCCAGATCTCTCACATTCCCCGATATTCCCCACATCTCTCACATACCCTCACATTCCACACATCTCTCACATTCCCTGATATTCCCCACATCTCTCACATTTCCCACATCTCACATTCTCTCACATCTCTCACATTCCCCACTATTCCCCACACCTCTCACATTCCCAGATATTCCCCACATCTCTCACATTCCCCACATTTCCCACTATTCCCCACATCTCTCACATTCCTCACATTCCACACACCTCACATTCCCCGATATTCCCCATCTCTCACATTCCTCACATTCCCCACTATTCCCCACGTCTCTCACATTCCCCGATATTCCCCACATCTCTCACATTCCTTCACATTCCACGACATTCCCCACATTCCTCTGCATCCCCACATCTCTCAAATTCCTCTACATTCCCCTGCATCCCGACATACCCTCCATTCCCCTACATCTCCGAATCCACACATTCACTTACATCCTCAAACATTCCTCACATCGACGCTTTTCCCGCATTCCCCATTTCCCCCCAAATGCACCACATTTCCCAAAAGACTCTACTTGAAAATGTACTTCCAGTCACCATTAACTAACACATGCTGTTGCAGGCTCCTTCTGCAGCCTTTCCGTTTCCAATCAACAGAATCAACTTGAATTCAATAGATATGTGAACATGGCACTCACTCACCTGGTACACTCCGGGCTAAAAGTCTGCAGCATATACAACTTTCCTTTATAACTTCGGGAAAAGGGTCAGTGATGGTCCTCTGCAGGATTCGGATCATATCGTCCAGGTAGGGTGCAAGGTGCCCCCCGCAGACCTCCACAATTAGCACCAGAACTTTCACCATTTCCAGGCGCAACTCCTCTGCCGGCTCTACTCTCTCTTTCCCCCCGAGCCGCTGAGCCACAGAGGGAATGACATAAGGAAGAGACCATTCTGGCTTTGATACGCATCTGATGAAGTCTCCAATGATTTGAATAGCAGTTTCTCGGCATCTTTCCATCGGGTCTGACAAGCACTTTAGCAGCGACTTCAGCACAGACGCAAAAACTTCCTGTAACACGGCACTTGGCAAGCATTTGTCGATGGTTTCTTTTTTTATAGTCTCCAATGCCCGTTTCCTTGTGTTTTTCTCACCTTCATTCAAACAGTTTAAATGCCGGGTTAAAGAGTTTATAATTTCCGCAGCAGCAGCACGCGCTTCTCCTTCAGTCGCCATTTCTACATGTGTTGCATGTGTTGCTTAGTTGTTATGGTGCTAGTTGTTATAGTTACTATCTTTACGACAAACGCGTCTGTTTACGGCAGATCGATTTACGGTCTGTTTACGGCAGACCCTCCATAATATATATATATATATATATATATATATATATATATATATATATATATATATATATATATATATATATATATGATGGAGAGTAGTGATTGCACGATTAAAAGAAACGTCTAAAAATCATGTGTGTTTATAAAAGATGTATAATCTATACTTCCTGTAGTTATTAGCAATGCGTTATTTGACCACTAGGGAGAGATGTTACTGTCCCTGACTGAACAGTAATGGCACAGCACAAACACTAACACAGAAATGGTAGCCACATTTATCATTTAGTTCATTCTTTGTTGTTTTGTTTTTTCAGAACACGTCCCTGTTCTTTTTACTTTTGCTCTCCTTTTCTTTTTATTGCACTGCAGCTGTTCACTTGACATTTATTCGTCCATTCTACATTCAGTAGGAATTAATCAGGGTGTAATAGGTTCCACAGACTGAAGTGATTTCAGATCTACTCAGTCAAAACCTGCCTTAGTTATAGAATATGTACCGCTCCACAATTCAGCGTTTCAGAGTTATCAACAGAACATTAGCTACCTTCAAATTTGATGCCTGCTACAGGTCTCGAAAAAGTTGGCACAGGCACAACAAAGGGCTGAAAAAGCCAGAAATGTTTAAAATATTCAACTGGAAGAACATTTAGCAACTAATGAAGTTAACTGACATCAGCTCTGTAACATGATTAGATATAAAAGGGATGTCTTACAGAGGCATTAACATCTGTTAATGAGTGTATAAAAAGGTTGTGGAATACTTTAAAAATAAAGTTCCTCAATGTCAAATTGCAAATTCTTTGCAAATCTCATCAATTACAGTACATAACATCATAAAAAGGTTCATAAAGACTGGAGAAATCTGGGTGCATAAGGGACAAGGCTGAAGCCCTTGTTGAATGCCTGTGGTTTCCGGGCCCTCAGACGACACTGCTTCACTCATTGGCATGATTGTGTCATTGACATTACTAACTGGGCCCCGGAACACTTCCAAAAACCACTGTTGGTCAACACAATCCGCCGTGCCCAAATCTGACGTTTTTGTTGGAAATCATGAATGCCATGTCCTTTGGGCTAAAGAAGAGGGAGACCTTCCAGCGTGTTATCAGTGTATCTGTTTAAAAGCCAGCATCTCTGATGGTATTGGGTTGCATAAGTGCATACGGTATGGGTAGCTTGCATGTTTTGGAGGGCACTATAAATGCTAAAAGGTAAATAAAGGTTTTAGAGATATGCCCCCCGCACAGATGAGGTCTATTTTATGGAAAGGCTTGTGTATTTCAGCAGGACAATGCAAAAACCACATACTGCAGCTATTACAACAGCATGGCTTAGTAGTAGAAGAGTCCGGGTGCTGAATTGTCCTGCCTGCAGTCCAGATCTTTCACCTATAGAGAACATTTGGCGCATCATTAAACGGCAAAGGTGACCACGAACTCTTTAGCAGCTGGAAACTGTATCAGGCAAGAATTGAACCAAATTCCAACAGCAAAACTCCAGAAACTCATAACCTCAATGCTCAAATGTCTTTAACCTGTTTTGAAAAGAAGAGCGGATGCTACACCATGGAAAACATGCCCCTGTGCCAACTTTTTTGAGAACTGTAGCAGGCATCAAATTTGAAATGAGTTCATTTTGTGCAGAAAAGTGTACAATTTCTCAGTTTAAACATTTGTTATGTTCACTATGTTCTGTTGTGAATATCATATTGACTAGCGATTTAAAAGTCTTTTAGTTTTCATTTTATTTAAATTTCAAAAACGTCCCAACATTTCCGGAATTCGAGTTGTACTATCATGGAGGATAACAAGCATAATCCAAAGTTTTTTTTCAGTACTGGGAACTAGGAATAGAACAACATGCACACAATCAATTGGCAGAAATGATTTCATTAACTTTTTCAGTAATAAAAATGAAAATATTAGGCAGACTATTAATTTAAACAAAGACAATTTGATAAACAACCCTGTAGATAGCAATATAATTATAACAGATCAGCATTTTACTCTGATTCAAGAAAGCAAATAACTTGTGTTCACGTTTCTTCAAACAGATAATTCCAGATAATTCAAACCTGTTCTAAAAATAATAAATTATTTTCTTAGCACTGGTTATGTACCTTAATTTTGTTGGAAGTTATCAAACCCATAATTAAAAAAATCCCAGTGGAGGGGCATCAGGCCAGCAAGGCCGTCTCTACTGGCCTAAGAGTCAAAGGCATCCTGTTGAAGGTGTTTAATATGAACACTGCGAGCTGTTGCGGCATACAGTTTTTGCTGGTTGAAAGTTGTTGCTTAAAACAATCAGATTACTGAAGTCCCTTAGGCCATCTAGAAAGCATCCAAAAACATTGTCTTTTTTTTTTTTACGTCCTTTGTTTGGATGGATAGAGAGCACACTAGTCAGAGCTCATCTGTAGCAAACTGCACAAGCTCACATTTTTTTCTGGTTTTTTTAGCTGTGTTTCATTCCACAAAATCTGACACAGGAGAAGAAATTGATTTGGTTGCAGATAAATTTATAAGAGCATTTAAAAGACACATTTTTAAAAGACGGAAATGTACAGAAATGCATGGAAAACCTGGGGTCATTTTATAAGGTTAATTTTGATCTCAGTGCAGCTTTTGACACCATTAATTATAATATTTTCCTTGCAAGACTAGAAAATGTCTTATGTCTTAGTTGACTAATCATTATCAGTTTATTGATGTAAATGGTGAGTACTCTACAGGAAAAGTTTGGTGTTCCGCAAGAATCTGTCTTTGGCCCATTGCTTTTTCCTATATTATGTCACCACTGGGTTGGCCTACTTTCACCCTAGAAAAAAAAAAACTAAAATAATAAATATGATGCCTTTACAGGATGCAGAAAATCTAGACCATGCTTTTGTTACATTTAGATTGGACTCCTGTTTATCCTTTCAGTCTTGAGGTTCTAGTAGTTGGTAAGCATTGGTGTTGGATCTATAATGATATCAGATGTTGATCTATTTTATGAGTTGCTCAGTAGCTCTTGGTTCCACAATGTCAACTTACTGTATTAGACTATAGAAAGGACATTACTTATAATCACACACGCTCATGATAGATCTGATTCTTCGGTGTTTTGTATTGTTTTAATGATCTATAATCACACTCTTTATCACCCGAATGAGGATGGGTGCCCCTTTTGAGTCTGGTTCCTCTCAAGGTTTCTTTCTTATACCATTTGAGAGAGTTTTTCTTTGCCACAGTTGCCCCAGGCTGCTCATCTGGTATAAACACACATAATTCCCTTTCATTCGTAAACTCTGTAAAGCTGCTTTGAGACAATGTCCATTGTAAAAAGCGCTATAGAAATAAACTTGAACATTAAACACAAAGTACTATTAGTGACGTATAAAGCACTGAATTATGATCCAGCATGACTACTTTAGTCAAATGATGCAGGATGTTTGTTGGTACCTCAAATAATGATGACTAGAGCAGGGGGCAAAGCTTTCTATTACAAAGTCCCAGTTATGAAACAGCTTTCCATTGAGTGTTTGGGACAGTTCGGTGTCTAAGCTGAAAATATAATTATTAGTTGAGCTTTTTTTTTTAGTAGGTTTTTCTTGGGTCAAGAGCAAATCTGATTTGGTGAACTGGGAGTTTTGGATGCTGTCCTCCCCCCACTGTCATGCATTCATTCAGGGTTGTTGATGATCGTGAGGAGGGCCATCTCTTATTCCATCGTAGATTAAATTTTAGTTCAGGCATGATAAAATCTACCAATTAATTAGCCATGGTTTGCTGTATCAGCTTGTTGTAATAATACAGGAGGTTGATTAAAGAAATGTTTTTGCGTTTTTTTATTTAAAAAATTCATGTTCTTGCTGTTTTTGCATTAAAGGCAAACAAAAGGAGAAATTCTACATTATTAATAAATTAATTTTTATTTAAAATCAGTCTTTAAAACAGTTTTCAAGGAGAACCCTGAAGTAGAGTTTATTTGAGTTGCCAGATAGAATGATCAGGTAATTGTTTTTATCAGTGAGATTTGTGAATGAGCTGCTACAAAGATGATCCATTAGTTTTTATTGAATTGAAGATCAAAAACTTAATATATGCCGATCAGCTATAATATTAAAACCAGAGACAGGTTTTATTAATTTATTTATATAATAACCTTGATGATCTTTTCACCATGGCACCTGTCAGGATGTATTAAGCTGTAAGTGAACAGTTAGATTAATATACCCACTATATTCAATACAGACTCTCCATACACCGTACACCTTTTATATACCCTTCATACTCCATAAACTCTCCATACATCCTCCTTACACACTTGATACTCCATATATCCTCCTTATTTCTTTCTTTCGGCTTCTCCCATTAGGGGTCGCCAGAGCGGATCATCCGTATTCATGATTAATGATTTGGCACTTTTTTACGCTGGATGCCCTTCCTAACGCAACCCTCCCCATTTATCCGGGCTTGGGACCGGCACCAAGAGTGCACTGGCTGGGGTTGGTTCCCTGACCGGGGATCGAACCCAGGCCGCAACAGTGAGAGCGCCGCATCCTAACCACTAGACCACCAGGAAACCCCATATAGCCTTCTTATACCCTCCATATTTTTCCATACTCTATATGACCTCTGTACTCACTCTATACACTCTACATACACCGTCCTTACACAATTTACACTCCGTACACTCTCCTTATACCCTACACAAATTCCTCTATTCTCCATACACCCTCCATACACCATACAACCTCCATGAACCATCCAAACATTTATAGGCATTGAAGAAATTTGAATTTAAAAATACAAATAAAGCTTAAAACACACGCACACACACACACACATTCACACACATACAAACATCCATAGACCAATATACAACAGTTCCATATTAGCTTGATTTTTTGCAGTTTATCAAATGATAAAACATAATACCATAATAAATTGCAGTTCAACCTTCAGCAAAATATTAGCATTTAAAAATTAACGAAAGTGAAACAATTTAGTTTAACAATTCGTTTGCATGTATTTTGAAGGTTTGAAAAGAAAAAACAGCTTTTACCAGCTTTTTTTAAATTAGAAATGATAGATATATTGATTATTGAACAATGATAGATAGATAGATAGATAGATAGATAGATAGATAGATAGATAGATAGATAGATAGATAGATAGATAGATAGATAGATAGATAGATAGCATTTCTTATGTCTTCTTTTATGCAGGTGTGATGAACACAAGGCGGACTGAGTAGCACGTGTCCACAATATAGACAATTAGGTTGACACAGGACATAAAAGATACAACCACTAGTTTGTCCCAGGCACAGTGATTGCAGGGTGATGGCCTTTGGTTATTTTTGAAACTGTAAAGAGGCCATATTACTACTACAGTCATGTACATCACAACGGCAAGCACATTATAAGCAGTAAGGGCCTTGTCAAATGGAAAGGGACACAAAGCCAACAGCTTACAGATCGTGAGGATGATAATGAGGAGAGCAAAAATGAAGCAGATTGAGTAAACTGCCACACACCACTGCAAGGCAGGCTCTTTGACTGAGTCAAGGGAGATGAAGATGATGCAGGCAACGAAAGCTTCAAGAACCTTCATCAGGCCTGGAACAGTCGACAGGAAACCACTGATTTCACCAGGTCTAGCCCGTGTAAGGCCTACCTCAATTACGTATGCAATAAAACACAGGCAGGACAGTACAGTTGCCGCAATTCCTCGAGAACATGATGAACAAACAAAGAAGGTGGGATAGATAACTGAGGCAGCCAGTATCATTAGTGTAGCCAGCATAGCAAATGCAGTAGTGAAGTCTTCCCAGGAGATGGGCACCTTTACATTAAGGCCAGTAAACTCCAGGATAAGAATGAAAAGAGTCATGAAGCAGCAGAAGCACCAAGTAAACATGCACCATGACCAGTATGATGTGGTGATGTACCCTGCAGAGGCCACCAGACTGAAGACAATACATGATAGCACAACCTCAAATATCCGTAAAATGCCAACTGGTGAGGTCACAGAACGAGTGTCGAGTGTAATCATGATGAATTATAAGTCCTTGGAAAATGTCGTCCTCTTTTATATTGGTTGACGTCCGGTTTCGTTTCTATGCCCGATGTAAAGTTCCTCTCCCGATTTCTTGTTTACTCTGGCGTACTATACAACTCGCTCATATGGGATACCAGTTCTAATGAGCTTCTTTCCTGTTTAATGTTGTCTCTCTTCTCTAGGTGACTTGGCTCAGGGGAGCTCGTTGTCCTTTGTGTCTTTTTGTGTGTCTGCACACTGTGATCTGTATTGGAAGCCAGAGAGGGGTTTGCCACTCCCTCTGACTGATACCTTATCAGATATTGTTCCGCAAAAGGCGGTATGAGTCAAATCAATAAAGTGTTGTACTTACTACCTGTCAGTTACACCTGAAGATAAGAGCAAGGAGTGGCTGTACAGAGTAAGAGCATATACTCCAGCTACAGCGTTGTATGTGTCACTTATATAAACAAAGTCAACCAAATAAATGCATGTCCTATAATTTTAATAATAAACAGTTTGATTTACAAAGAGGCGCAATAATAATAAATATGTGTTATAATAAAATCCTTATTATCAATTAAATTTTTTTTAAATAGTCATTCAACTTTTTAAAGAAGCAAATCCTCACTTTGGGAGGAAGGAGGAAACCAGAGAACAAAGAGAAAATCCACATAAGAGGTTTTGAGTGAGGTGAAGGAATGAAGATGTCTAGTGCAGTTCATTGCTTATTGTTCTCTGTGCAGCTGTAGTTTACTTACCTTCCATAACCTTCCTTATCATTAACCCAAGAGCAGATTGTGAAATGTAGTGTAGCACAACTGCTTGGGGATGATTAATTGTTGTTCCACCTACACATTATTAAGCCACTTGTCTTGACAGAAATGTTGAAGGTCTTTGTTATGGTTCTGAAGTTTTTCCATTTAAATGATTTTTTAACAAATATTGACTATAAGAATTTTAGGAAGCTCTTTCAACTTGATTGCTATTTGTTATGTTAAATGTTCCCAACCTCTGGCCTCAGTTTTTTTTTTTTTTTTTTTGTCACCACATGCAATTTGCATAGGGAAAGTTTTTATACCATTTATCATAGAACTCATAGAACTATTTAGTTTACAATAAATATATATTTACCCCCTCTCTCATATACCTCCTGCCACTCCTTGAAATACCTTGCCTTCTATTCACAAACCAGCACCCAACTATGGTTACAAAGGAGATAACACAGTTTATTGAAAAGATTCAGATTGAGCCATTCCAAAATGTTTCAAATATGATGCATTGTTCAACATATACTTGCCATTGAGATGTAGCTGTGTATTTTCTCTCTTCTTTAGTTTTGACAATCTGTGATTTAGATCAACACTTCTCACTCAACACTTTCAAAGCGGTAATGAAGCACCTGGTCAGTTTTTTAAAACCAAACCATAAGATGTATTTATTGAGGAAGCTAGGGTGGAGATTCACCTGTATATTTCATATATATAACAGCAAAATTTGGTCTGATTGACAGTTCAATAACAACAATAAGGATACTTAATCCATATATTTCTCTCCCTGTAACCCCTCTCTCTCTCTCTCTCTCTCTCTCTCTCTCTCTCTCTCTCTCTCTCGGTTAAGCTAAACATGATCCTGAGGTTCCAGTGACCACTGTTCCTGCCCCTCTCCTCTCCTCGGATCTGTGCACTTCGTCCAGGTCTGCCTCTGGATAGTGTTCTCTTTAGTTGGAGCCCACTCTGTGCAGCTGGGGACGGTTTCTCATCAACACCCTGGGGTTCCATGAAATTACAGAGTAAGAACAGGAACTCTGAGGATTTGGATTTTGAACCACTTAATGTGAATGTGAACAATCTGCTACACTGACTCAGGACTACAGTTTGCATCTGATCACCATCACTGCACACCTCAACATCATTTATCTGTAATAAATGGACATTCGGTGCAACCCAGATGAGGATGAGTTCCCTCTTGAGTCTGGTTCCTCTCATGGTCTTCCCTTATCTCAGGGAGTTTTTCCTTTGCCACAGTCACCACCAGCTTGCTCATTAGGGACAAACTCACACTCATAAAGAACATCTTATTTATTTTTATCACAACATTATCTGTGTAAAGCTGCTTTGAGACAGTGTTCATTGTTAAAAGTGCTATACAAATAAAAAATGAATTTAATTGAATTAAATTCAAATATTTTGCCTATGACTATGTATTAAATTATTTCAAATAGTCTATTCACTTTATTTCATATAGTTTATAGGTTCATATAGGAGCAGCGCCACTTAGTGTAATTTAACATTGGAATTTCTAACCAATCAGGTTTTGGCTCCTATCTCTTGTATTGCCAAAGTCAGCAGAAATAAACAGTGGGACTGTTAGTTGAAGCTTTTGCTTTAACCAATCAGATTGCAACTTGTTTATTCTAAAGCCCCCTAGCTGACCTCCAGTCACACTGGCACTAGTCAGAGCTACAAAATCACATATGTAGCACACTGCACAAGCTCAAATATATCCAAGTGTATTTAATAGCTGCTTTTTTATTCCATAAAATGATATGGTTGCAGGTACACTTACAATACAGAACATTACACAAGAGGCACAAGGTAAAGTCAAGTAAAGAAGTCAATAAGCTTTTATTGTCATTTCAACCATATATAGCTGATGCAGTACATAGTGAAATGAAACAACGTTCCTCCAGAACCCAGGTGCTACATACAACAACATAAAACAACAGTCACAGAAACAGAAAAAACACAGGGCCAAGAACTAGTAGAAAGATCCTCACCACATAAAGTGCATGTGTGCAACTGGTGCAAAAAGACAGCACAAGACAGTGCAGGACAACACAGGACAGTGCAGGACAATACACAATACACAAAACACAAAATAGCTCCGCCAGTAAACCTGTCCTAACAAAATAAAACAAGGTGCATAGAAGCAGAAAAATGTAAACAATATTGTGCAATTAAACATATAAAGCAGCAACAAAGATAAAGTGAACAGTGGCAAAAATATGTGGACAGAATATTGTGCGAAAGAACAATTAGCAGTAAACATGTCCATGATAAAGGGGAGAGAGACGCCAATGATCTTTTCAGCTGTCCTCACTATCCTCTGTAGGGTCTTGCGATCCAAGACGGTGCAGTTCCCAAACCAGGCAGTGATGCAGCTGCTCAGGATGCTCTCAATAGTCCCTCTGTAGAACATGGTCAGAATGGGTGGAGGGAGATGAGCTTTTCGTAGCCTTCTCAGAAAGTAGAGACGCTGCTGGGCTTTTTTGGTGATGGAGCTGGTGTTGAGTGACCAGGTGAGGTTATCCGCCAAGTGAACACCAAGGAATTTGGTGCTCTTGACGATCTCCACTGAGAATCCATCGATGATCAGTGGAGAATGGTCACTCTGTGCTCTCCTGAAGGCAGGAGACAGCAGACTTCTTCGGCACGGGAATGATGGTCGTTGTCTTGAGGCACGTAGGAACAGTGGCGCTGCTCAGGTAGATGTTGAAGATGTCAATGAAGACATCTGCTAGCTGTTGTGCACATTCCCTGAGCACTCTGCCAGGAATGTTGTCTGGTCCAGCAGACTTGCATGGGTTAACTCTGCATAGAGTTTTCCTCACTTCAGCTGTAGTTAGACAGAGCCTCTGGTCACTGGGTGGAGGGATGGTCTTCCACGCCACCATGTTGTTCTGCACCTCGAACTGGGCGTAGAAGTCGTTCAGCGCATCTGGGAGGGAGGCGTCGCGGTCACATGCAAGTGACGTTATCTTGTAATTCGTGATCGCCTGGATGCCCTGCCACATGCGCCGGGTGTCTCCGCTGTCCTAGAAGTGGCCGTGGATTCTCTTGGCGTGTGCGCGCTTTGCCTCTCTGATGGCACGGGACAGTTTGGCCCTTGATGTTTTCAAGGCCGCCTTGTCCCCTACTCTGAAGGCGGAGTCTCTTGTTTTTAGCAGCGCACGCACCTTGGCGGTCATCCACGGCTTCTGGTTGGAGCGTGTAGTGATGGTTTTGGAGATGGTCACGTCATCAATGTACTTGCCGATGTAGCTGGTCACTGTTGACCTGTACTCCTCCAAGTTGATGAAATCGCCATTGGTTGCAGCTTCCCTGAACATGTCCCAGTCAGTGCATTCAAAACAGTCCTGGAGAGCAGACATGGATCCTGCTGGCCAGGTTCCCACTTGCTTCCGAGCTGGTCTTGAACGCCTGCTGAGTTCAGCATAACAGAGATGCATGGGCGTAAATTTCATTTAACAGTAGGGGGGGACAATAAATATTAAATTTCTCATGAGCAATTTTTGAAGGGGAAACAAATAATACAGTCAAATTGTACTTAAAAAGACACAGTGTCCCCACAGTGAAAAACTTTGCTTTTATTATTGTAGCATGGAGACTGCATCATTATGTTTATTTTAGGTTTAAGTTTTTCTCAGGTTCAATGACAAAGCAAAACAAGGAATTAAAAAAAGGTTTACATTTTATTTTAAAATAATTAAGACACTTAAGAACAGAATAGAAATTGATTGTACAAAAAAATACAGTGGGGTCAGTTCGGACGTAGCACAGTGCTATTTTAGCAAATGCACAGCTAAACAATATGCTAATTGTGGCCGTTAATGTAAGTTAACATTATGCCAAGTCGTCCCATAGTTACAGTGCACTATGCTACAAGCTAATGTAAACAAGCTAACGTTAACTAGATAAGTCATATTTTATTTGCTAATATAGCAGATTCATGGAAAATTACCTCGCTAATCAGCATTTTTGCCGCAACTAATTTATAAATAAGTCTGCGTCAACTACATTAAAGAGAATCGCTTTATTTAAAGTGAATAAAATCCCCCAGTTAATGGAGTTGAACATTAATTGAGCCGCAGCCACACACCTGACTCGTGTGTGTAGAGTGGGTGAGATCAACTGGGAACACAGGCAGTGGGTCAAACCACTGTGAGGACTGTGTAGAAACTGTGAGTTTCTACTTACACAATTGTTTAGGTATACATTGATATATTGTTTACAATAGAAAGTGCGATATTGTATACGTTGTGAGGAAAGTTCAGCCAAGACAGTACAAAACAGTTATTTGTTTTGTATCTTGTTCATGACCCATTTATACTTGTACTTCATACTTGCACAGAACGAATAGCAAATTATTATTTTGGTGAAAGAAAAGATTCGAGTCAAAGCAATTCATGACCACCGAGAACTACAAGAACCACGTGACTGCGTCGAAGCGAGCCCGCCAGTGGACCAGTACCACGTGACATCCGCACGTGACCAATCGCAACCTATAGGACTGTGAGTTAAAAGTCTAGCGGTTTCCGGGTCTCTATTAAATTATAAAATGAGTTTACACGTAAACTATATGAAGTGTAACGAGGACCAAATTGTCCATCCAGGTTTTACCGAGAACACGTTCACCTTTGAGAGTCACGATGGCACGCAGGCACTGACGGTGTCTGTTCCAGAGGTAGTGACGGTGTAGTTATAGTGTGTTATTATGGCAGCACTGCACTGTATTCGCATTAATACCACATGCATGTGTTGATGCAGGTTCCAGCTGCGCAGTATGGGATGTACGTGTGGCCCTGTGCAGTGGTTCTGGCCCAGTATGTGTGGAGCAGCAAAGAGAAGATCCACAGACAATCCGTCCTCGAGGTTAAACTTGTTTGAAACCTTGTGTGGTTTTGTATACTGTAGTATACTGTATTACTACGACCCTTACTTACAAATCCAGCGGTTTGTAGAGTCATTAGGGAATAACAGTTTTAAAAGCATTCCAAAAAGTGTTAAAATTGTAGGACTAAAACACTTAATGCGATAAGACAGCGTTTTTAAAAGAACAAACTCAGTACATATTTATAATAAAGCATACGATGTACAAACAAGCACGAGGTCAGAATGCTAACGCTTAGCGCGTTCAAATATTGTACATATTTTCTATAAAGCTTGCATTTAAATATTAAACGACTTATTAATCATGTCGATATAATTTGACAAATGTAAAAACATAAATGTCATTAGGAAAACGCAACACCTTTACACAATTACTTTGTTCTGGAACAAGTTTTTGCCCCGAAAAGAGGAACTCTGGGGTTCATCTGGAACCGTTTCCACCAGTACTCTGTCCTGAACTGAGAAACACTGCCTCATTTCTGACTATGATGCATTTGACTTCTGCATCTCCAGCTGAGGTGTGTTTTATGAAGATTTCCCTTATACTGATTAAACAGACTGTAAACATTTATTTGTGTGTTTAAAGAGGCTCTGGAAGATTATTTTGACCACACAAACCAACGTGTGATCCTAATAACGCACTTCCAATTTCTGCTGGGTGTGCATGCAGGTGTCTGTGTGCCGGGTTCCCCGTTCCCATTTTCTGCTCTGTATATTGTGCAGTCCACACACAAGGCTCATAAGGTCAATTGGTTAAATAGTTAATCACCGATTAATTTTGTGCTACGTGCTGCTTTATTCACTGTGGTTATTAAAGTTCCCAGTTCCCAGTTTGTCATAAAGCAGCATGTCTCTGACCCTGAGAGATTTCTACACAAACATCTTGCTCTGTATATGTGTAAATTCATACCAGAGACTCATTTCAGAATTTATCGGCTGTAGCGATGTCATTCCAGTCCCAGACAAGCTTTTTAGGTATCAGTCTGGTTGATGTATGTGTAAACTGAAATGGTTTATTATTGCATTTGTTACTGGTTTATTATAGACCTTGTGTTTTAATAATTTTAATTAGCTCTAAAGCGTCAGTGCCTTAACACTTGAATAATCGCTCGCTAATAAAGCTGGCACATTATGGTGTATAACAGTTTACCCCTGCCTGTGCCTTGTTTCCCAATGACATGTACTCCAAGAGGATAGGGTCAGCAAGCATACTACATGAATAATGGGATTTCAGTGTGGTATGATGAGAAAAACAGTGGAGTACTGCTTTCCCACTACGATGCTCAGATTTGGTTTCTGAGATGCCATGCTGAAGATTTGGCTCAAAACTGTCAATGATATTACCTTGAATATGAATGAAACAATGACATGCTGTTCACCTAACTGTCTTATAGAGTTAAAATTCAGTCTAAATATTAGTGACCTACAGCATAAAAATTGGATAATATTTTATATTAACAACTAACTTAAAAATGGCCTTATATGAAGTATAAGATATTTTACATTTTATGTTTGGCAGAGCTTTTTTATTTCTTATTTTTTCATCTATATTCCACATTTCTTCTGTATGATACTGTTTTATAGCTCGGTGCTGGGGTGAGTTTGCCAGGCATTGTAGCTGCGAAATGTGGAGCTCACGTGACTCTGTCAGACAGTGCAGAAATTCCTCTGTGCCTAGAAAACAGCCGGCGGTGTTGTGAGCTTAATGGTCTACCTGAAGTGCCTGTGGTTGGACTCACCTGGGGAGAGATATCACCTGCACTGTGTTCTCTACCACCTGTAGACATCATACTGGGATCAGATGTTTTTTATGACCCTGAAGGTAAACCTAATTTTGCTTTCCTGTATTTTTTTCCCTTGTTAGTATTGCCTCACCAAATGCCTCTCAATTCTCCTTTTCTCAGATTTTGAAGATGTACTTGTAACACTCTCCTTTCTACTAAGACGAAACCCTTCGGGTCAGTTTTGGACCACATTTCAGGAAAGAAGGTATCCTATTTATAATCCCAAATTTCAGTTATTAAAGAAAAAAAGCTAATGTTTAAAGAAGTTCTTAAACATTGTTATTTTCCTCGCAGAAATGTTCGGTCAATTGCTATTGACTTGTTAAAGACTGTTGGTGTTGGAGAGGTGACTGATTATCATTACATTTTAAAACTGTTGTTTCAGCTCAGACTGGACTATAGAATCCTTGCTGAACAAATGGAACCTGCAGTGCACTGATGTCTTATTAGATAAATTTCATGCAAACGAAAAACATATAGCTGGATCGACTCTACCTGGAAATCATTCAATACAAATGATGATTGTAACGGCAAGGACTAAAACGTAATTAATATTGTATGTAGCAAGAATGTTGGTTGAAATCATACATATGAACAATAGATTTTTTTCATGCTTTATTTTTATATTTTATACTTTATATTTATTATTTGATTGATTTAAATTGTGTTGTAAATAAAATCTGAGACCACAAAGCTATATTCAATGTCCTCTACAGTTAATATAAAAGGGATCCTCGAACATCAGGGCTGACGGCAGCAGTGGGCAGGGGTTAGCTTGGCCACCCAAATTTGCATCTTGGCCACCCAAGTTTTATTTAAAAATTTTAGCCATAAGAAATATTAATAGAAAATACCAGCATGATGTCTAACTTCAGATTGGGTGGGCAGCCTACTGCAAATGATTAATGACCATATGCAGCAGTTCTACCCAAAGCCCTGCCCCAGCTAAACAGAAGAGTTTCTCAACCCTACCTCACACTACTTTCAGTTCAACATGCTTATGTTGAATATGCTTATGTGATGTAGAGGTCGACTGATTTTATTGATACTGATAGCTAGGTTGGATCGTACTTGCCGATAACTGATTAATCAACCCATAGTTTATAAAATGGATACTGGATAAAAAGCAAACATCCATGTAAAATATTACTGAACTTTATTACTAAAAAAATCCAGTACTGAACCATGAAAATGAAATAAATCTAAATATATTTATATATATAATTAATAATTAATAAATATAATATAGCCCTCTCTGTGCAGCCTTGCATGTAAAAACAAACAGCATGTGGTGTCAGTGATTCGCCTCTAAAGGCCTCTCTGGTAATGACAGCGGAGCTTAACAAGTAAAAATTGTCAGCATAGATTTTTGCTGATGAATCTGCATACCCTCTACTGTGATGTATGTTTTATTTTAAGTCTATAAGCGAGCCTATTGTTGGGGTCTCTAGTGATGCTGCTGCTAGCACATCAGAGGCTATGGCTAATTTCAGTTTACCCTCCACAAGCACTGCACCTCCTCAGTCCTCAACAAGTTCCCCGAAGCAGACTAATCTCTTGGCTGTTTCAGCCCCATTTCAGGTTAGAAATTGTGATAAACAATATGACCCTGATTTGAAAAATCTTTGTATAAAAAGTGGCAAAAAAAAGGTTATGTAATGTTCTGATACTGTCTGGTTAAAATAAATTGAGAAGAAAAATGGAAAAACTTCTATAAAAGTGGAAAAAATAAACGTTTGTATATAATGTTCTGAAGTTTGAAAATATGCTTGATAAATTGATTTAGGATTTAATTTAATTTGAGAATTAATCTGATACAATAAAAACAGGATTTATGGAGTTTAAAGTAAAATACAGTTAGTTTAAGTTGTTTTCATTATCAACGTTCAGTTTTAGTTTGAATTCGATTTTCTTCTAATTTTGTAAATATTAGTTATCGGGAGATATGGATTAGGTTTTGGGGCCACAACTATTTGTACCAGCCCACCCTAGTATAATTGGCTAGAACGAGCTCTGTTGAGCATCAACTAACCGATCAATAATATACTAGTGTACCCTCCTTTTGCTGTGCCATGAATTCACAATCCCTGCAGATTTTTCTGGTTCATTTCTCCTGTCCTGCATCCCTAATATGTTCTATTGGATTCAAATCTGGTGAAAGAAAAGGCTATGCAAGAACACTGAAATTCATTGGTTTTGTCATGAATTCAGTTTTAGATGATTTTTGTATTGTGTCATGGTGCATTGTCATGCTGCATTTAGCTGCATAATCAAATTATCATTCAAGTGATGTTAGCACGCTGTCAAGAGGCACAAAATGTGCCAAGAAAACCATACACCACATCAATACACCACCTCCACCAGCCTGGACTGTTATAAGGCAGGTTGGGTCAAAGGATTTATTCTGTGAGTGATAAATGTTTTACCCTAGTGTTTGTGTGCCTTGGCAGAAATTGAGATTTATCAGGACCAGGTTATTATTTTCCAGTGTTTATGAGTGTGTGGGCACTGTAGCCACGTTACTCTTCTTGGCAAACTAAACTCTATAGATTGTTCGGCATGAGTATCCCAGGTGAACAGTAATAGAAATAGGAAAAAACAGTTTGTCTTCCACCAGCAATCATACTACAGTCAAAAACACCAATATAACATTTTTTTCCCATTCTGATGGTGAAAGGTCCACCATTCAAGTCCATATGCAGCATCTCCATCCAGCTTGTGCGCAGACGAGCCTCACCTGGCTCTACCTTTAAATACTGGTGGTTTATGACACAGAGTATAAACTAGACAAAATGATCTAACAGTTAACCTATTAACAGATCCAATCTTATAGATCTCACTGAAGATCTTCATATGGCTTCATATGAGCCAATCTTATAGGCTCATATGAAGCCTGCAGTGAAACGGCACATGAAAAGAATTGTGTTTTGTGAATGAACGAATTAAACGAAGTAGTTTCTAAATAAAACGTGCATTCATCGTGTGCATCTAATTAACATTACTGGACAATCATTTCAAAAACACTAAATGTAATCATAAGCATCATGAGTAAACAGCAACGGTGTAAAATAAACTTTAATCATTTATGTGTGTGCGGGCATTATACATGATCAATGGTTTATAGTAGGCCTAAAAATGATTCAGGTAAACAGCTGTAGAGCCTACAAAATAAAAATCCATGAAACTGCTCTAAATTAAAGCAGAACTGGTTATATACAGTGCATCCCAGTAAACAAAGACCTATTATAGAAAAAGTCCATAGGTTGCCACCCGTCTGTAGGTAAGGTCCTACTCGATACCTGTGTCAAATTTACAATGCTAAAGTGTTCCATTCAACAGAAAGCTCATATTATTCAGACACTAGACACTAGACACATTCCTCCAATGTTTTGTGCATTTCCAGTTGTTGTAGTGTTTCCCAATAAATTCTGACAAAATGCAGATCATTGAACCTTCACTTCAAACATTTTGGTGAGGTATACTTTACAGAAAGATCCAATATTGCTGTTCTGTATTTTCCCCAAATAAAATATATTAAAAATGGTTTGCATTACATTGGATGAGTATACCATCTTATGATAATAGAATAAAAAAAAAAGTATAAAACAAAAAAAAACTTTAAAAGAATACATGTTCAATTTTAGGTAACATATCTCTGCAATTATTGAATTATATCAGTTCTCTGTAAGGACTGGGTTCTACTATGTAAATTAAAAATGTTTCTTTATAAGGATGGAAATTGCTGTACTGCTATAGTTGTATAACTTGTATTGAGACAGTTGTCATATGACTATATGCTGTTCTGTTGGCTGGAAATACAATATAGAACAAAAGTAAGTAAATTTGTGCAGGCTTAATCGAATGCAGGTGATTTAAACAATTGCTTAATTTCTAAATTGACAAGTAATTTATTAATGGAAATCAGAGTTTCTGTGAAAAATCAGACAGCAATGCATGGAGTATAAGGAAACATCCTAGCTTGCTCTTGTGCAGAAAACTCCAAGATTAAACTAAAAAAGCCTGATGAATATAGGAACACATTCTTTAGTCAAGTGAGACAAGGATACTTTGTTTGTCTCAGATGGAATCCAGCATGTTTGGTGTAAACCTTGCCAGGACTAACATGGTAACTGCATAGCCTCAACAGTGTAGCACAGCAATGGGAGTGTAATAATATAGGACTGCATGAGTGCAACGGTTTAATAGACAGATATTTATAGATGGTACCTGAATGCGTGTGGCTATGGCAGATTTACTGGCTGACAAAATGACTCCCACTCTCCAGAAGCTTGACCAAAGATTAATATATAATTTACTCTCACTGCCCAAATCACACAAAGAAGAAACTATTAAAATTTTGAGAATGGCAGATGAATAACATTAATGTATTGATATAGGTTCAACAGTTAAGGCTATGGATTACTGATCACTAAGCTTGTAGAAATGTAAGGCCCTTAACCATGACTCCCGCTTCCCAACAAGAATTGCAAGAATGAAAGAAAGAAAAAAAAAAAAGATTGATAATGGTATTGTAATGTGTTATGTCACAAACAAGGGCTTCTGTGCAAAACTTGTTTTTAATATAGTAACCTGAGCAATACCCTACTGTTCAACGTAAAAGTAATGCTGTTCTCTAAAAGTGATCCGATTCTGAATCATTTGTGTCTTTTCACAGGGGAGTTCTCACATCTGTCATATATTGTATTTCTGAAATTGTGACTTATTGGCAACCTTTTTAGTATAACGATTTAGTGGTGGCTTCACCCAAACCTTTCCCTTTAGACAATTTCAATTAAATCACCAGAAAGTAAATAGTAAATGTAAAGGCTTTGTATACTTAAAAAAAAGTCTTTATGTGCAGCCTTGCTGAAAGAAAGAGAAAACAATACAACTGTGAACACCGGAGGTTAAAGTATCTGTTCAAGACATGATTTTGAGCATAGCTGAAGTAAGAGGAAAAAAAAAAAAAAAAGAGTAATACAAAATTCTGCAGAACTTCTCATTCCACATCAATCCTGAGGACACAGCAAACTGCAGGATAAAGTTATAAATGAGGGAAGAAAGTCTTCTGGTGCCACATTCTCTCTGACTTGTTAGATGCTGTCATAATCAGAGTTTCTTTTGCAGCTGACCACCATCCTTTCAGCCACAAAGAAAGAGAGAGTGCCAGTTAAGCCCACTAATACCATAATGAGCAGTTGCCAGTGTAGTTGGAGATAGTTACTGTAGAGGAACGCCAGAGCAGCAGCGACTGACTGCAGAGAACATAGGAATAAAACACAAATTACCATCTTAAAAAGAAAATATTTGTCAAATGTACTCACACATTAGGCTCATTATTGGTTCGTGGGAAGAAAAAAAAGGCTGTGGAAAAATTGTCTTCATTATTTACCCTTTTGATCACAAAACATTCACAAAAATTTTCTGCTGGATAAAGTGCAAACAAAAATATATATCTTCATTAAATATGTAAGCCACTCTTTTAACCAATACTTTGTGCTACCTCTCCTTGCCAAGATAACAGTCTCCTCCTGTAATACTTGATCAGGTTGGAGAATCCATCCATGATCTGAGATAATTCCTCCATAAAGAACTTCCCTAGATCCTTCAAATGTCAAGGTCCACATTGGTGGACTTTCCTCATTAGTTCACCCCACAGGTTTTCTATGGGGTTCAGGTTAGGAGACTGGGGTGGCCTTGGCATTACCTTGATTTCGTGGTCAATAAACCATTTTTGTGTTGGTTTTGATGTGCATGTCATGTCCAACCATGGCTCATTTTAAGTTTTCTGGCAGAGGCAGTCAGTTCATTTAATTGATATTTGACAGTGTCAATGATGCTATGTAGCCTAAAAACATGTCCAGCTCCTCTGGACCAAAAACACTCACACAACATTGAAGAGCCACCACTACATTTAACTGTGGGCTTGCAGTTTGCTTCTGTGTGACAGAAGATGCTTTTTTCTTGAAACTCTTCCAAACAACTTGTGGTCATGTAGGTGACATCAGATTGTAGTTTGGAGACCCCAAAGACACAACTTTTGCAGTTCTCCAGCAGGCAATCCTTGAAGATCATACATCCTCTTTCCCTGCCAGGTTAATTTTCAGTTACACAAATTATTGCCCTGATAGTGGATTCGGGCATTTTCAATTATTTTCAATTTATTTATAGGCATTTTCCATTTTGTGAAGTTTAACAATCTTTTGCTGCACATCACAGCTATATTCCATGGTCCTACCCATTGTGACACAGGGGAATAGAGAGACATGGTTTAACATTGTAATCCAAGTGCAATGGGAATATCCTAACTTATTTTACTCATGAATTCATAAGGGTGCAATTAAAAAGTATTTTTTTAGTTTGTTTGATAAAACTGTTGTGGTTTGCAATTGTTTATCTATGAGAGCAGAGTATTTTGTGAATTCTTTTAACAAAATGTTAAACAATTTATTTCAGCCAGCTTTGGTCATATTCACCAAGGGTGCCAATAATTGTGAAGGGACTGATATTGAAATTAATGATTAATATAGACCTTCATCTTTAATATGAGCATATTTTAATAGAAATGGGATTAGGATTTGTGTATATTTTTTGTATGTTAAAATGCAAAGAGTTTACAGGAATTACATTAACTTTTATATTAGTTTATATTATATTAGGGGACCAGCATAGGGACAGAACAGGATGCTAACAGGATTTCATTGGTGGTTAGACATTTTCTACACAGCAGTAACACTGACACAGTGATGCGTCAGATGTAAATGTATCAGGTGCAGCAGTGCTGCTGGTACTTTGTTGGAACATATTTTGGATGTGTACATTTTGAATATGTTAAACGTAATTAGAGTCAGTATTGTCTACGTCAGTACTGTAGCAGGCCAGGTCAAAGTCATTTTAGGCCCCTGCCAATAATAAATACAAATATAATATGCACATACTGTATATAAAAAAAATATACATATAAATTTCTAAACAAACATAAAATTTAATATTTCTGTTAGTAAATTTTCAGTCCAAAGCTAAATTCATGTTTTAGATACATCACACTATTTAAATAATGATTATCTGCTTGTTCTTTTTCATAGCCAGATCCATAAATGTTTGGACCATATGAAAATGATTGTTGAATTTAATCATCAAACTAGTTGGAACATTTAAAATAAATCAATAAAAAATATTTTTCATTCAACCCCAACACCCACTGATTCATTTTGCACATGAATCCTTGTTAAAACAATAAACTTATACTGTATATATATTTTTTTTACCTGAACAAACTTGAAAACAGCAAATGCTGGGGCACTGTCATCACGAAATACGGAGGCCACGATGCTGAGCAATTGTGTATTAAAACAGCTGTCACCCAGGCCAAGCAGGAAACTGCAGAACAATGCCAGTTCGACGCTGATTCCCAGGTAAACACACAATAATGGGAAAATCAAATAAAGAGTCAAGACAAGTTTATAAAGAATAACCCCCATTTACTAGCACTACTGATTACAGATATTTTGTTGGAGCTGTTTGGAAACACTATGCTCTTTAACTGAGACATCTTTTCTGTTATATTACCTGGGAGGAATAAAGCCTTGCAGGTTTGTGCCCTCCTCTGGGGCTAAGGGAGCATCACTAGCTATGTTCAGGAATACAATGTAGAAGGCCAAATAATGTGTGGCTAATCCCAAAAGTACCACAGGGTTCCTTCCAAACCGTTTGCATTGGTTCAGCATCCCAAACACTGACCCACCTGAACAAAGAGAAAAAAAACATTATACACTTTGTCGAACACAAAGTTATCAAAATCTAATACTTTCTTACCAAGTATTTCGCCAACACCAATGAAAATTCCTGAAAGGCCAATGAGACTTTTGGCATTATCACCAAATTGGGTCATGGCTCCTATGCATGTCCCATAAACCCCACTATAAAAAGTTAATTCCAGTCCTGCAAAAAGAAAAGAAAAGTCTATTTTTTCAGTTCAAAATCTTTTGCTATAGGGTTTTATAATAAAAAGTTTATTTTGATAATTATTTTGGGGGATTTGAATTCTCATTTCTTATGTAAGAATTAAGTGGCTAGTAACAAATAAAGGGTTTACCTGTGTATGCGATGGATATGCTTAGCAGCAGCATTTCTTTGGTCATTGCCAGCTGAATAGATTTCTCTGTTCACACAGCATACAATAGTAAAACTTAAAACCAGTTAGCTAAGTTTAAATTAGTGTTTTATAGAATTTTACAAACACAGAAAACTTACTAAATGCCACCCAAGCCTGAGCCCCGAGACCCTGTGGTGGTCTGTGTAAACAGGTAAACAATTATTCAGAGATGTTTATCTTTGCTTTATATTGAGCATTTGTCCATCTAAAGCATTTCCTGCCAAATCCATTTAACTCGTGGTTTCCATACTCACACCACCGATGAGTTGCTTTCACAAGCATCTCCAGGCAGTAGTGATTCAGAACCCTCAGTAGACACAACCTCAGGCTCAGTCCGCTGAATGAGGAAGAACAGGAAGTTTCCAACCAGACTGATGATGGTGAGTGAAATGAACACCGTCTGACGGTCTTTATCTGAGACATGTAGGGAAGTAGCTGTCTCAAACTGATGATCATTATTTCCAACTACAGTCAACTACAATTTCTGTACATACAGTATGTAGTGATATCTATGAAATACACCATAATGTTCACCTGATATGTGAATCTTCCCATGCCAGGCAACATAAATGTAAAGATTGCCGAAGAACAAGCTGCAAGGGCGCACACACACACACACACACACACACACACACACACACAGTAACTGGTTACCATCTTGCGTAAGAAAAATAATCTCATTAATGATACAGAAAAAAAACGCAAGCACAATTTGAACACAAGCACACAGGCACCTGAATTGCAGCAAAGCCCAGAATATCCCACTGTTTCGGCCGATAGAAGAATCAGTGGAATTGATGGTGAGGAGATTCCCCTGAGCTGTCCACAGCACTGAAAGATAAATATCATCAATTGAAAAGTGTAAAAAAAAGGCGATGATACCACACAAGTTTGTGAAGTGCTGTGAAAAACAGTCACACTGTACCTGCAGCTGCAATTCCAACCAAGACTGAAGCAGTGTAGAAACTCCAGGTAAAAGGGTGAATAAACATAGCAATGTAGCCACTTAAAAAGAGACCAGAATAAGAACATAAATGAGAATGTATTAATTTCAGTACAGGACTGAATATGACAGCATGCATTTCATTGTCACCGTCCTGATCTTACCTGTAAACTAGTCCACTGAAAAACAATGACAATTGAGGACCAATGACGGCTACCACTGAAGGAGCAATTAGGTTCGATGCAGAGAAGACTCCATAGATAATAGCCATGCTGTCAAAAGGAATGAGAATCATATTAGGAAAAAGACAGTGTCATATTATAATCAATTTTACTCCCAGTGCTTACAATGTGATCTCCTGCACATAATTATCCAGTGAATACATCCTGAGATTATTTAAATTACAATGCAAATTTAAAGAAATCTCGATTCTACTTGTACAAGAGCAATAGAAAATCACATGACTTTATTTATACAGTAAAATGCACTTACAGCAATACAGAAAAGCTCAGATAAAAGGTAATGCAAATGGTAATACCTTGTGTACCCACTTCCATTGAATTCTGTGCTGTTAAAACTCTTAATCACAGTTTGCTGTAAAAAGACCAAAAACGATTAGGTGCTAAAGATTTATGTTTTCTAATGCTTTTGCAAAACAATATATTTCAGTGTATTTGGAAAAGAATAACCTGGCAAATAGTGATCACTTAATTACACACCAAAACTATATTCCTGTCAAAATGACTGAAGAGAAAGGCCCAAATAAAATTACACTTTTTAAAAGATTTTTTTCATACTTCAATGTTTCCACATGTCTGGAAGGCGGTGAACATTAACATAAAGCCAAGACCCAATACGATGATGTTTAAGAGCGATTTTGTTTCTGGCTTCATCTTGGTTGATGTTCTCGTTCGACAGGACTCTGAAAAACAAAGAAAAATATCAGGTGAATGTTGTGGGACAACTAAAAAGATTCTCAAATGCTACACAATACAGACTGACAATCTGCTGTATGGACTATGCAACAACTACATAAAACACATTAACAAACAGACAAGAAACAAACACTCAAAACTGTGGAGATGAAAGTGGACTTTAGGAAACACCCCTCAACACCACTCCATTAACAATGTCCGACAGCCTTGTGTCATTTCTGCAGACCTTCGAGTTTCTGGGAACTACCATTTCCCAAGACCTGTGATGGGAGTGCAACATAAACTCTATTCTCAAAAAGGTCCAGCCAAGGATGTACTTTCTACGGCAATTAAGAAAGTGATGTGTGCCACAGGAGCTGTTGATACAGTTCTACACTGCAGTCATTGAATCTGTCCTGTGCTCATCACCATATGGTTTGGAGCAGCAACTCTTGTCTGTATTGTCTTGTATAGCCCAATCTAAATATATAGTTATTTATGTATGTACTTTTAAGAGTCACCAACAGCTGAAAACAAATTCTAATAAATCTGAATCTGAAGAGCCATTCACAGGACAGGAGGAGAGCAAAGCAGCTGGCTGCAGGCAGCAACATGAATACAGAGCACAAGGGTTATAATCAGTTGGCATGTGACAGACAACTAAAAGGCTGGGTTATATTAAGCAGACATGTTCAGTTATTAGGCTTTGCTGGTAAACAGAGATTCATATATCAAATTTTGCATTACAGCAGTAATACAGGCAATACTGCGGTGATTTAAGTTCACATTCACATTTCTGCCTTCAATAGCTTTTAAAGAGTGGGTACAAACATCAATTACATACAGGAATTAATTTAGAGGCACTCTGTGCTTCTTTACTAGCAGTGGTGTTGTGCGCAATCAACAATCTGCTTGTTGATTGTGTGACTGTCGTCCTACTACTTTTAGGACTACTGTCACTGTCTGTTGGTTTTCCTAATCCTCTCAAGTGAATGCTTACACGGTGCAGCCATCCAGAAACAATTCCTCCTCCATATCATCAAACCAACTGAACTGAAAGAAATGGTTAAGGTCACTGATGTGGCTTTCCTATAACATTTCTTAACAGTTGCTATTCCATAATGATGTTCCTGGAAACATCAGATGGAGAGCCTGTTCAGCCTTATTGTGATTTATATATTGCAGCATCTTTGTGACACTTGACTTGTTTTAATTTTTTCCCTTCCAATGCAATAAATATATTTATATATTTATATATTTACGATATCTACTTTTTTTCCCCCCACGCTTTGAACCCCGCGGCTTAAACAACGAAGCGGCTAATTTATGGATTTTTCCTGGGTTTTTCCCGGTTTCACAAACTTCAAGACAAAAAAACTGAGCCCCATAACATTAGACCAATAAAATTGCAGAACGGGTTCAGGTGAACCAATGAAATTCTTTATATTAAATCAGATGCGCTCCCACTAAATCAGGCCGCAGCACATCATAAATATGGATGATGTTCCTCTGACGTTTGACCTGCCGCTCACTCGGACTGTCTACAGGAAATGCGAATCATTCGTCACGCTGAAAACAACCGGGCATGAAAAAACGCACTTCACCTGTGTTCTGAGCTGCACGGCATCAGGAGAAAAGATTCACCGGTGGTGATTTTTAAACGCACGATGATGCCAAAAGATAAACTCTCGAGAGAAATTGTTGTGAAAGGAAGGAGGAAGATGGTGAACAATTACTTTCTTGGTAGGCTACTGTTTAGATACACGCACTGTTACAGTCACTGTCTTTCATTAAAGCCTGTGTAAAGTTTTAGTTTTACACATTCTTTTATAGACAGGTGCGGCTTATTTATGTTCAAAATAAAAATCTGTCAAATTCAGTGGGCGTGGCTTATATTTGGGTGCGCTTAATAGTCCGAAAATTACGATACATTCCCACTGATATTTCTTCTTTTTTTTTTGTACACCTGGGTGTCAAGGAACAGGAAATAGTTCAATCTTGACTTTCAGTCACAGGGGTATAAATATGAGGAAGCACATAGGTCAAATTCTTTTAGACATTAATTACACTGGGTAAGACCATGAAATATTGCTGTGATGTGCAGCAAAGGTTTGTTGAGCTTGCACAAAAACGAGAAGTGACTATTGGAAAATAGCAAAACAACCAAAAATCCATTATCCAGAGGACATGTGATACCTTTTGAATTTGATCTTCAAGGATCGAAGCTGGAGACCTGAGTTTTGGGGTCGGAAAGTGTCCAAAAGTACAATCTGGTGTCACCTATGTCACCGCAAGATGTTAATTTATAGAAAAATAGTTTAAGAGAAAAAAGCCTCTACTGTACAAGGAAAATGTAATGCTTTACATTAGAAATGATCACATGAGGAATAACCCTTTAGGTCAGTAACAAAATGTATATCTTAAGACAAACAAGTAAAACCAATTTATTGCATAGAAGCTCGAGTTTTGTTCCATCCAATCATATAATCTGATCTCAATCTGACCAAGTTCCAGCAGTGTCTGGCAGCTGAGTTTCTTTTTACCAGAGGTAGGTTTGCTCACACAGAGCGGTAGCCATATTGAAAAGGATCTCATGCTCAGGTTAAATATGGTGGTGGCTCTCAATCTATTCAAGTATCACAGGAGGAGATACTCAGAGCTGCTGTCTTAGCAAAGGGAGGTTGCACAAAGTATTGATTAAAAATGGCATATATTTAGAACACTGTTTTGTAGTTGCAATTGTTTGATACCCATGAGAGTTGATTCAAAAGGTTAAACTTTAGATATTTTTTCACAACCTACATTGTTTATTTTCTCCAAGGGTGCCAATACTAGTGGAGGTCGCTGTGTATTCAAACAAATTAGACCTGCTGATGCATTTAATGGAGATAGTAATATCCATCATTAGTGTATAGGAAAATCATTTGCTTTCTTCTGTTTCATATAAAAAGCAACAAGGAAGAGTAGCAGCTTACCGGTGGGAAATCGTATCGCTGTTTTTCACAGTTGCTAGGGTCTCAGGACCATGCCCAACAACCTTCCATCGAAAACGGCTTCGCATATAATTAGACTATTCGTAGTCGCCAAACAAACATTAGTATTTCGAACTCTTTCCACACGGCTAACTAGATCCCTAGCCGCTTCCACACTGAAACCCTGATGTCATGTGAGGAATCAGCTGATGACATGTTGCCGTCACAACTCCGCTTATGGGTAATGGAGTTTTCCACGAGAATTGTCTTTCGGCTAACTGACACGATTAGGGATTTTATTACTGAGTCTGTTTTACATAAATGTGTCGGTGCATTGCTTTTTCGGTCTGTCTGTTTTGTTGTGTTTAACTACAACTATTTAAAAGAGTACAATTGCGGGCAAGAGACCAGACAACTGTCTGCGCATGCGCACTATATGTGGCCATTGCGAGCGTCAGCAGCGCGACTATTAACGCAGTACGGATTGCCAGATTGAGCGGAATCCCCTCCTTCCCTCCGTTTGAACACGTAGAACAGGGGTTTTCAACCGGTGGTCCGCGGCGGCATTGCATGTGGTCCGTGACAGCCTATATAATTTCACTATTAAAATCACTTTTTTCCATAATTTATTTTTCCAAACATTTCCAGAATATTTGCACATTAGTGGGAAAACTGAATTTAATAAAAAAATATCTAAAATATTCAAACTGACACAGGATAGGCTAGCTTTGCACCTATCAGGCCTATGCTTTGCTAAAGTTGTGTTTTGCGTCATATACGTACACATTCATCTTGCGCGCAAAATAGACCAGCATCTCGGAGCGAAGAAAACACATTATTCAGATTTTATTGAATAGACGCTTAATAGTTTTGGTGAATTGAAATTTGGAGTGGAGCTGTTAGCTAACGTTTTTAACTAAGGTGAAGTTTGCTAGTCAGCACCTGCATGGATCGCTTTTTAGTAAGGAAAGTGACAGATGTCAGGGTCAAGCTTAACTACTGTAGAAGAGGATCAGCTCATAGAGATGTCCACAGACTCTGTCAGGAGGCATATGTATGATACACAACCCCTTATGAAGTTCTGGATAAGTTGCCAGACAGAATTTCCAGAGCTTACAGTGAAAGCATTGAGGTGTCTTTTACCCTTTCCACATTGGCATATCTTTTTCCACATTGGCATATCTAAAGAACAAGTACAGGGCAAGGCTAGAACCAGAGAATGATATGAGGCTGTCACTATGTACCACTATATCACCACGTATAGACAGACTGTGTGGAAGTCACCACACCCAGAAATCCCACTAACAGGTAAGGAGCACCCCCCCCCCCATGTATGCACAGAAGCAGCTCTATGCAGAAAACAACAGTAGAAAAGCAGCGCAAGCCGTGCCATAAAGGAACGGATTAATGGTAAATTAGGGAAGTACAATCATATAATACACCAATAGAACTAAAACACACAATGCCATTGCTTACTTTTGCACTTTAATGTTAAATTGTTCAAGTAATGTTAATTATATATTGTATGTGGAACCTGTGAAAGCTCTGAATCGATTGTGTAAATAAGAGGCTTATTAAAGACATTAAAGACATTTTAATTGAAATGTAAAGTGAATTTAATGTCATTATCTATTGTACTATATAAACAGTGTTTGTTTACCTCAGGGGTCAAAACAACTTTGTGTTTTCCAGTGGATCTTTGGGCTGTTGTGTTACTTTTCACTACACCTTAAATGAACCTTGGAATGAATGTGGAATATATAAGTAAAACAACCTGTTGGACCTTATTCTGACATTCCTTGATTTTTTGTGTAATTTCTAAAATGTGACTTTATAAATGATGCATGTTAACTATCAAACAACATGTAATCGTTGTTTGAAACTTTATAAAATAGGCCGCCAGATATTGTGAGACTGCCTCTTTGCAGACAACAATACCTAAAGCATAGCTACAGTATAGCTTATAACTTAGTAGGCTTATGTGCAGATACAAAATAATTGTAGATGAAAGTTGTACATTTTATGACAGCCTAAAAATGGGGCATTTAGTATATTTAGGTAGTCAGCTGATGTTCCCTTGATCATTGCTGAGATGTTATTACACCTTGATTAAAGTCCACCTGTGGAAATGTTTTATTGACTGGACATGATTTGGAAAGGCACACACCTCTCTATAGAAGGCCTCACAGCTGACAATGCATATCAGAGAAAAAAAACAAGCTATGAGTTCAAAGGAACTGCATAAGGAGCATAGTGCAGAATTGCTGTAAGGCACAGATATGGAGAAAGCTACAAAAATATTTCTGCTGCACTGAATATTCCTAAGAGCAGAGTGGCCTCCAGAATACTCAAATAGAAGAATGGTGGCACAACTAGGACTTTTCTAAGAGATGGTTGCCTGGCCAAACTGAGCAATCGGTGAAGGGCTTTAGTAAGTGAGGTGACCCAAGAACCTGTTGATGACTCTGACTGAGCTCTGGAGATCTTGTGTGAAGATGGGACAAAGTTCTAGAAGGACAACCATCACAGCAGCCCTCCACCGATCTGGGCTTTATGGTAGAGAGGCTCTCCTCAATACAAAACCACATGGAAGAACACTTGGAGGCCTCAATTAAAAAAGATATGTCTGGGTGAAATCAGACACTGCTCAACACCTGACCAAAAGCATTTAAAAGGGAAGCATGGTGAGAGCTGGAAAGAGCTACTGTCTACTGTCAATCCTCATCCAACCTGACCTAGCTTGAGAGAATTTGCCATGAAGAATGGCAGAAAATCCCCCAATCCAGATGTGCAAAGCTCATGATCAATGTAATTAGATTTTTTTTATTTAAAAACAAATGCACAGACAGTTCAAAAAATTCAGTTTTCACTGTCATTATGGGAGAGTGTAGATTAATGAGAAAAATAATTAACAACAGTAGTATGAGGCTGCAACATAAAATGTACAACTTGAAGGGGTGTTGAATATTTTCTAAATACACTATATACAATATCTCACATAAGTGAGTACAGCCTTCAAATTCCAGCAACCATTTTATTATATGTTCTCAAGGGGCAATACTATAGTAATATAACTTGGATATATATCTGCACTTGGATATACAAGCTGCACATTGACTACTCAGTGAGCACCTTTCAAAGCAGTACAGATTTACTGTCCACTAAAAATAACTTAACATACAGCCATTATTGTCTACATAACTGGCAACAAAGGTTAGTACACCCTACGTGAACATGTCAAAACTGTGTCTGAAGTGTCAGTATTTTGTGTGAACATCATTGTCATCTAGCACTGCCTTAATCCTCACAGGCATGGAATTCACCAGAGCTGCACAGGTTGTTGCTGGGATCCTCTTACACTCCTACATGGCATCATGTAGCTACAGGATGTTCGACCCATGGTGCTTCTCCACCTTCCACTTTATGATGCCCCATGAGGTGGCTCAGGTCTGGAGAAATACTTGGCCACTCACTCACCTTTACGTCCTCAGCAAGGCAGTTGTCATCTTTGAGGAGAGTTTGGGATCATTATGTTGGAAAACTGCCGTTCTGCCCAGTTTCTGAAGGAAACTGCTTCAAACCGTAAAAGAACATGTTGGAATCCATTTTCACAAGTACCAGCAGTGCGCATGCAGGCCCCGACCATGATGCTGCCACCACTATGCTTGACTGTAGGCATAACAATTTTCTTGGAACTCCTTAACAAGGCGTCACCACACATGCTGGACACTATCTGAGCCAAACAAGTTTATTTTACTCTCATCAGACCACAGGACATGGTTTCAGTAATTTATTGCTCCTGGACAGGTTGTCTTCAGCAAACAGTTTGCAGGATTCCCACCCACTACAGGTGCCATGATGAAGAGAGGATCTTAAGATTTTACTCATGCAGGCTTCACTTAGCTTCTCCAACCGATGTTTACTGCGAGTATATAGTTGAGAACTGGTGGTCAAAAGTCTTGTGTAACATTAACATATTCTAACTCAACATCAGCATGTCCGATTGTTTACAAGACCTAAATAAAAGAATCTTTAAATACTTCGACACAGTTAGACCTGAAAACAAAATTTCCCTTTCCTGGGAAACAAATTACTTAAATTATGTGCAGCTTGTGCAGTGAACTTTACAATAATGCAAATTCAAAACTACAACCTTAACTATTCAACAGTGGTACAATATAAAGAAATTGTTTAATAAAAAAGTATGATGACAGCATTCTACAAATATTTATAACAAACATTTATTGAGACAATTTAACATTAGCTTTAGATTTCCAGTAAGAGGGATGGTTCAGTTCTCTGTACAGAGAAACAGTATTTGTGTGCATATACACTACAGATGCAGTACATAGATAAAAAAAAAAAAACAGGAGCATTACTCTATTAAAAAGAACTTCAGTAATGCCTTAAATATAAAATCCAACATGAATTCTGCATTCATAAAACCCCTGCAGTAATGCAGCCATGTGGGCTTGTGCATGTTCATATGCATGCACATGGCAACAATGTTCATATAGTTATTTTTTAACTGCATCAGGGTCCATAAGAGTAAAGCTCAGGCGCAACAGTATAGAGCAGGAATAGTACAGCTAGAGACAGCTCATTTAGATGTTAAAAGTGGCAGATAAACACATGTACCACCATTACCCCAATGCCAGAATCTTCACAAGGGCATTAATGCAATGAGCACAGACGATTTTTATCCCAGTATTTAACGGTCACCCTGTCAAACATGTACCACGTACATAATGGAACTAAATTTCTTCTTGTGCCAATTAAATCATTAGTTATTTACTTAAGCAGCAAACCAGATTGAGAGAGAAAAAAACAAAAAACAATGACAGATTCCTCTGGTGGAGCTGGGGGTGGAGGTCATCGTGAGGAGCTACGCTCTTTGCTCACACAGGCATCTTTGCTTGTACCGTCACCATTTTCCATTGCAGCACAGGTTTTTCGCTTCTTCCTGCGGTGGGTCATGGCATCACCCTCCGAGCCTGATTCAGCCTTCTGAGTAGAGAGAGTAATTACATACAATTCATAGTAGTATAATAAATGACAACATTTTATGTATAGACATTTGCTCCGGGGTAGAAATGATATTTAAATAAAAAGGAAAATGAAACATTCACAATAATCTGGTCACATAAAGCAAATAGCTCAATGGTTAGACCTCTATGTACTATCGTGCACATAACATACCAAAAATTATTTTGCACAGACTTTCAAATCTTTATTTTAATAAACATGTCTAGAGAAAATAGATGTAATTTTAAGTTTAGTAATGTATTGGTACATTAAGACTAAAATGCAAGTTTACTTTAGTTAAAACATGAGAAACCAAAAACATTATAAAAAGAAAAGAGAACAAAGTGACGCAAAACGAGGAATAAAAATGAGAACCAGTGTAGTTTTCAAGGCAGAGGAACTGTTATTAGTGGTTGTGGTGCTGTCAGTATACTTTAAACAACCTTTTTTGAATTTAACAATATAAAGGCTTCGAATCAGTGTGCAAAAATACCCACTTACTGCTTCAGCATGAAGTTCAAACTAATAAAATGTTAATCATCCATGCCTCTTTATGTAAAACCTGCATCATTTTTTACATGTCAGTTTACTTCCAGTAATCCTAACCTATCACCCAGGTGTTTCCAGTTCAGCTAGAAAATGTAAGTGAATACAACATGGCTATGTACAAGTGATTTTGGGTAGAGTGAAGCACAACATACCTCTGAATCGGAATCAGAGGAACTTGAGGAAGAAGACGAAGAGGAGTCACTAGAGCTGTCTGAAGCAATGCCTGTCGACTCCTGCAGGTCCACTTTGTCTGCCAGAGCAGCTAAATCTGGCTGCTCCTGCTTTAGAATTCTGTAAAACAGTAACGTAAAACATTAAAATGACGTACTGAGTAAAGTTTAATCAGTGCTGTGTAGGCGTCTAAAGTAAACATGTAAACTTAGACACACCTGTACCACTTCCTGGAGAGTTTAGGTCGCCCACGAACAGTCTTGTGCCAAACAATGGGAAAGTTTGTGGTACTTGCAAAGTTCTGAGTAACTGCAATGGTAGTCTCCAAGTTGAGGACAACATGCCACCAGCCACCTACGGGATATGCCATGGACCCACTCAGTTTATAAATAGAAAATTTTTAGAGCTACTGGCTTTGTATTTTACTCAAGTATTAAAACGCTCTTATGGCAGGGTACCTGATGGGGTAGAACTTTGTGACATAAAATACAGAAAACACAGCTCCTCCCTCAAATATCCATTTCAAAAGCTACATCTTGGGCAAGAATGACCAAAAACTAGTGATATATGCAAAACTACTGCTGAGCAATTTTCATGATTCATCTAAATCAATATTTTACAGGGTATGCGCTAATCAAGATTAGATGTTTTTACATTTGCATATAGTTTTTTTTTTAATTACAGATATTTAGATATTTTCAAAACATCCAGAAATTCTATTTAAAACCAATTGGTTTAAACTAACACAAAGGAAAGAAAACGGTTTCTAAA
The DNA here is from genome assembly GCF_014805685.1 of Silurus meridionalis. NCBI lineage: Eukaryota > Metazoa > Chordata > Actinopteri > Siluriformes > Siluridae > Silurus > Silurus meridionalis. The sequence goes on along the minus strand of NC_060897.1, from coordinate 17,586,752 downwards.
GTTAAACCCATCCTACCCATAAAAAAACACCAAAAAAAAAAAAAATCACATACACTTTGCTGAAGACTGAGCTTGAGGCAAGAAAAGTTTCAAACACATTCAGAGATATTGGATTAGTACAAGTTAGAAAAGTCAGATACAATTTTGCTTAAAACAGAACAATTACCTACATGTTGTAATTGGCAGGTCAGAATAGTCATTTTCGACCTCTGCACATCATGACAACCCATTTGCAATATGTCCTGTGTGCAATATGTCTGTTAGCTGCTGCTGCTGAAATTTCCCCACTGTGGGATGAATCTCTCAAGCTAGGTAGCTAACTTGGCTGAGTAAAGTTTATTTTCTTTCTCAAACAGCAAACTGTTTTAGATTTAATAAACAAATGTCAGGATGTGGATTAATTTAAAACCAATCACTGTACTGCATGCACAATATAACATTGTTTATTTCTAATGCTGTAATGCAGCCAGGTATTTTTGACGTCACTCCGTGAACGAGGAAGGAACTCAGATTTAAGATGAACACCCCAAGCTGACTTCAGTTTTAGTGGCATTTCATGTCACTAAAGATATGGTCCTGATTTACCCTGTCAAGAAAGAAATGTTCAACAAATAGTGCAAAAATCATAACAGCACCATCTGCAACAAATGGCATTGTTGTTTGCAACATTTTTAATAAATGGTGATGTTACAAAATGTATATGAACCATCCAGAAGATTTTGTATTTTTAAATGCCCAGGCCTTTAGGGAACTTATGGACAGAAAATACGAAAAGAAAGTAGCATTGCCTCTTTGCCCTGAGTGGATATTAATGCTTTCTTAATCAAATTTTTTTTTTTTTTTTGCTACCACAGAGGACAGGGTTTCTCCTTCTATGTGGCTATTGTATTAAATCACAATACCCCTGCTTTACTGTTTCTAAATACAACTATCCAAAAATCACAAGAATAATAAGAAAATCAGAGGATTAACCAGTAACTGAACTAAATAACTCAAACAATAGAAGGGAATGATAACATGTCTGTCTGATATACTGAAATATAAACTGCAGAAAATGAAGTGTCAAAGCACATGAACTCCTTAATGGCATGCATTAGTTTTTTCCACATTATATAATATATATTATACAACCACATTGTTGAAATAAACAATAATGTGCTACAGTTACTAAATACTTTTTCATCATCACAGAATTGTAAACATGGAACATATAAAAACTATTTCAGGTAGAAATATTTAGGAACTGACCAGGAACAAAGACGGTTTCTCCGGGACCCTGCAGAATCTCCATTGGCTTGAATTCAGCAGGCCACGAAGGTAACTGTGTGCGTGGATAAATTACACGGAACCAGGTGATGGCCTCGTCCTGCTGGTTGCCACCCACTTCTCTTGTCACCTTAATAAGCTCACGTGGGGTGTGTGTGGGGAACAGGCACCAGCGCTTATGACCCTGCACCAAGGCATTCCATGCACTCGTGCCTAGTGGATCGATGTGAATGCCTGTGCCGGAGCGTGCAGGGCCCATCACAAACCACCTAGGGAAGTGGTACAAAAATGTTTTTATGTACACAATAGAGAAATTATTAATGCATCTTTTATTTACTATAATCTTTAGTTATTAACAAACTTATGAGATATTTGTTAAGAAGGTGAACTGACCAACAGGGATATTAACTAGACTATTACATGTTGAGGCACCAGAAATCTCTTTAATGTTACCTGTAAGGTGGTCGGCGCTTCTCTCCTGCATATTGAAAGAGATCATCTCTAAAGAATATTGGCACCTCATAGTCTTCCAGCAGCTTGCGGCGTTTGGCGTGCTCACCATAACTGCTGTCAAAAATATATAGCGGACTGTCATCATGCGTGGACTCCATGTAGTCAACGTAATACTTCATCTTCATCTTCACAGAGTAGCCATCGTTGTCCTCACCACACTTGAATTTCTGATTACGGTACTTGCGCTTCAGTCGTTCCGGGGTCCATTTTTCCCGGGCAGACCATGACTCCTGGCAATTAAGAATAACTACGGGCTTGTAAGGCTTTTCGAAGCGTTGAATGAACTCTTCTATGTTCAGGTGGCGAGCATCCACCCGCTCCACACTGTCCTGGGAAAGACAGCAAAAGTGTCAGTTGAGAGACATGTCTTGTGTAAAAACGTGTCTTATGTCGGTCTGTGTGTGGGGAAAAAAACAAAACAAAAAACTGGTTTAAAGCTAACAATTGATCAGGCACACTATGCATGGTAGTTTGTGGAACAAACCTTTGTTGATGACAGAACGCATGATTGTGGCAGCAGAAAAAAATTCCACAAAAACAAAATTCTACACATTGTGAGAAAAATGCATTTCTAATCTAATTAGATTAAACTTTAAATACACCCATAACACACTGCAAAGGACTGCACGACCAGACTATCTAGGTCCTTCTCATACACAGAATGGGTTAAATTATTCCTTAAAATATTCTCTTACAAAAGATCTGAACGGATTGAGGCAATCTGATTATACATAAGGAGATGATATCCAGAGTAAAAGATACGATCCAGGCACAGAGCTGACCATGTAAAGCTTAAAGGTTCTTAAAAATAGGCTTGGATATGAAACACGAGCTTAAGTTTAGAATCATCTGTAATAGTGATTGTTTTTTCGGGTTAAAATCTTCATTAGATTTGGAGTGCACAGAACAAAAAAATTAGAGCATTTATTTTAATTGCTTAGTGCTCCACGTGAAGCTCACGCTGTAGTTAAACACTACACGCTGTGTAAACGCCTCCATAGTCTACGTGCAGGAAGGAACCTCCACACACACCGCCGCTAACACCACCGGCACCTCCAACACAACTCCGCCCGAGTAATGATGCTGTATCGGCGAATATCTAACCCTGCGCTGAAAAATGATCCGGATGTATTTCCGGGGCACTGCGCACACATGCAACAAGTAAACCTGGAGAAAAAGCTTGTTGATTTAGCGCGGCTTCAGTCTGAAAACATGAGCTGCCTGAGTTGCGCCTCGTCTTCTAGCTAGCATTTGGGTTTACCTTCACTGTCCGATGCGAAAGATCAAAAGTCTCGAAGTAGTTATGTTTAGTCCAGTCAAGTGAATCCTTCAGCTCGGGCCTAGCACTCCGCTTCGCTTCTTTGATTCGTTTTTTACTTTTGTGGTTCATTCCCGCTGGGTGGGTTTTTAAACCGGAGTCTTTCGGAAAACGTGCTTAGCCGGCGAGGCTAGCTCTCCACAGGGTGCCAGAGAACCGAGGGATCACGCTGTCTAGCAAACAAGCAGCAAAGCATCAGCTTTTCCAGAAACGGACAGAAATTTAAGTCTAAAAGCTCCTTATGTGTGACAAAATCAAACGGCTCCTCGTGTGAGCGTTAGCAGCCACGGGAAACTTTTCGGGGAAATAAAAAAAACTTAACAGTGACAGGAGTTATAAAAGTCAACCTAGTTTAGCACAACCTACCAACCGCTTAAAGCCCGCCTTCTGTGAAACCGTAACAAGCCGATTTGCTACATTTGGAGACGTATTTCAAATGTAAAATGTTATTGGTTGCAAAAATTATTTTGTTGTCAGTCAAAAGATAAACCAATAGGACAGTAAGAGTGAAACATACCGCTCAAAAGGTTATACCTGATTGGCTTGAGTCTTTCTGGGGGTGGGGCTAAACTGCACCGGGGCGTGGTCGGGAATATTATCATCGGGGATAGTTACTCTTATTCTTAGTTAGTTTGAAGCATTTCTCGAATCATCCTCAATATTTTCAAACCAATAAGTGCGTTCTTAAGACAATTTGTACAAACAGTACAACACATTGGATTTCTTGCAAAAGCCTGTACTTTTCTCAAAATCCTTAGTAAGTATTTGTGCCAGTGAACATATTGCCATCAGAATGACAAGTCCTTTTGTCATTGTTCACAATCAAGATCTCTAAGATGTTTAGTCATGTCAGTATGGCGGCACAGTTTCAGTATTTCCTGATGTAAACTACGGTTTGGATTACAGTGATTGAAAATGCACAGGCTGAATTTCTTCTGTGTGGCATCTATGAATTTCATCAGCAAAATGTGTTGATTTGATTGCATATTTGATTTATATTGATTGCAAAATACCGGACAGGATTCACACTTTTACTGTGCTGTAATAGTAATACATAGTAATTGTAAAAGTGTTTATATTTTAATGTATCATTTAGAATGTTTACATTAACATTTACAATGTGAAATAAGCCTTTTGTACCTGTGAACTGATGCTCATATTTCAGATTATTGTGTCTATTGGGATATTTATGTGTATTGTATTTAACACTGTCTAGTTTGCTGTCTATTGTGCTGCCTATTTGTTACCTGTCTTGGCTGTTGATTATGTTACAACTGGCCATTGGAGCTTTTTGGAGCTTTTTTTAGGACAACAACTAAAAGTCCTGAGCTAAACAGGACACTGACCTCAAAAATCTTGGTTTGGATTGGTACAGCATGGTTTGTATTCTACTCTTTCTGTCCAGCTATATATGCTCCTTCTGCTCTACCCTATACTGCATCAAATTTTATAAAGAGTTTATGACTGGATCACCGTTTGTCTGAACCCATGGAACTTGTTTAGGCACATAAATTATAATCTGAATGTTTCTTCAATAATAAAATAAATATAAAATTAGAATATCCCAGATTTTTATTAACTAGGAATAAGACTAAAACATGCACAACATACATACATACAGTATGTATGACTATTAGAATATAAGATTAGCAAATAGAATGTTACCATTCAACTAGTTTTACTTATTGTTTTCTTCAAACAGGTTATTCTATAAGCAATCATACCTCAGATCACTGATTAAAAAACTGCCCTTGACCCCCACAGCTGTCAAACTGTATGCACATATTAAACCTCCCATGTATTTCTACTGAAACCCCCTACGTGGCGCTATATAATCATATAATGTCCTTGAAACGTAAAGACTGTCAGAAAACTCCAGAAATACTGTAAACTAGCGTTAATATACTGTACAACATGGTATTAGTTTAATTTTCAAGAGAAAGATATTCCTTGTTCCAGGGATTTTTTGTTTTTACATTTTTAGCTATAAAATAGAACCAATTTGTTTATTGGCTGCTTTATAAAAATGTATACAGCCACTTATGGTTATTTCTTTATGTTTTTGTATTTATAAATACAAACATTCCTAAGTATGAAGTTCCTTACTTTTTTAAGCTTAAGCATATATCTCTGGTGGTTTGTTGCTCAAACAAATAGTATGTAAATCTAATCGAATTGTTGCTAAAAATGCAGTTGATTTATTAACATGGTAGGGATAATAAAACTTTGGGGTTTTAGAAATATTTATAAGATCCTTTCAAGTAAATATTTTAGAAAAAAATCATTCTTTAAACTCCTATTCAGTCTGTTATCTGTATTGTCAATCGTTTTTTCACGTTTCTTGTCTCCACCTGAAAACGTATCATACATTTAACCACTATGTAAGAGTAAACATTATGCCTCTACTCCAGTGTGGGCTGATGCTTTACCAGAGTGGGGAAGCATAGATTTCTAGGGGGAAAAAATGTAGATATAATTGTAAAAAATAACTAGTATTTTTGGTAATTTATTTGCCAGTTTTAAAAGCGATCCCCTGTGTCTCTTCAGACACAGGAAAAAAGAGGTGTACTGTTAATACAGACACTTGCTGTAACACTGATTAGTTCTAATCAGGTTTTTATGTTAAGAACATTTGTAATCTTAAATGAAACAAATTTGTTAATTGGTTTAATCATTTATTTATTTAATGCTTGTGTCACACATTCTAATACAAATTAATTTGCCCTTTCACCAACCTGAATAATAACTTACAATGTTTTTTTTTTTTTTTTTTTTAACTAATTAATGACGACTAGATTTTACGGCTGCAACATCAAAAGCATCCTAAACATCTCCATCACAGTGTGATATGGCAGCTCCACAGTGTCTAAACCAAAAATTCTACAAAGGGTGGTCAAAGGGAAACAAAGGGAAACCACTTAACACACCATTGGCACCCAACTACCTGCCATTGAGCACCTTCACCTTAGTTCTCGCTCGCTCGCTCTCTCTCTCTCTCTCTCTCTCTCTCTCTCTCTCTCTCGCGATTAGTCCAGCACTGTTTGCACTGACTGTATGTTAAATGTGTTGGTTTACTGAAAAAAAAAATTTCTTGTATGCTTAGGCATCCTTAATTAATAAAGCTGATTAGGTGATCTGCAAATAAATAAATCATAACAAAACAAATACATAGAAAGATAATAAGGATTCTATTTATTTTAAACATTATAAACAAGAAACATACCTTGGCTGGTGTATTCACCTAGGTGACCTCCCCACCCCCTGCAATACACTGTCTGGCTACTGTGTGTTTCAGGTCATTGTCTTTAAATCACACAGGTAAAAAAAAATACATTATAACAATTCTGCTAATATAATTGAAATGACAAGAATAATTTAAATACAGAGGGACTGTGGTCAGTTGTGTAGTCAGTGAACATTTTACTTTGAAAGAAGCGATGAGGTGTTTTGAAATTACAACCTGAATTCCGGAAATGTTGGGACGTTTTTTACATTTGAATAAGATAAAAATAAAATACTTTCAAATCACATGAGCCAATATTTTATTCACAGCAAAACTTAGAGAACATAAATGTTTAAACTGAGAAATTGAATTATTTTTTCGCCCAAAATGAGCTCATTTCAAATTTGATGCCTGCTTCAAAAAAAGTTAGCACGAGTGCAACAAAGGGCTGAAAAAGCCAGAGATTTTGAAAATATTCAGCTGGAAGAACATCTAGCAACTAATCAAGTTAATTGACATCAGGTCTGTAACATGATTAGCTATAAAAGGGATATCTTACAGAGGCAGAGGCTTTCCAATCTGTGAACAAGTGCATAAAAAGATTGTGAAATACTTTAAAAACAACGTTCTTCAATGTCAAATTGCAATGTTAATATTCTTTAATCTTTTTACGCACTGGTTCTTTGCAAACCTCATTATCTACAGTACATAACATCAAAAAAAGATTGAGAGACTATAAAAATCTTAGTGCGTATGGGAAAAGGACGAAGACCTTTTTTGGATGCCAGTGGTCTTTTGGCCCTCAGATGACACTGCATCACTCATCAGCATGATTGTGTCAGTGACGTTAGTTAAAATATAAGGAAAAGTGTTCTATGGTCAGACCAAATTTGACATCCAGGCTAAAGAAGAGGGAGACCTTCCATCAGTGTTCGGTTCAAAAGCCAGTATCCCTGATGGTATGGGGGTGCATAAGTGCATACGGTATGGGTAGCTTGCATGTTTTGGAAGGCACTATAAATGCTGAAAGGTAAATAAAGGTTTTAGAGCAACATATGCTTCCCTCAGATGAGGTCTATTTCGGGGAAAGGCTTGTGTATTTCAGCAGGACAATGCAAAAACACATACTGCAGCTATTACAACAGCATGGCTTCATAGTAGAAGAGTCCGGGTACTGAATTGTCCTGCCTGCAGTCCAGATCTTTCATCTATAGAAAACATTTGGCACACTATTAAACATAAAAGACAACTATGAACTCTTCAGCAGCTGGAAACTGTATCAGGCAAGAATGGGACCAAATTACAACAGCAAAACTCCAGAAACTCATAACCTCAATGCCCAACTGTTTTGAAAAGAAGAGTAGATGCTACACCATGGAAAACATGCCCCTGTGCCAACTTTTGTTGAAACCTGTAGCAGGCATCAAATTTGAAATGAGCTCATTTTGTGCAGAAAAATGTAAAATCTCTCAGTTTAAACATGTGTTATGTTCACTATGTTCTGTTGTGAATATAATATCGGCTCATGTGATTATCTTAAAGTTTTTTTATTTTTATTTTATTATAAATTTTTCAAATTTGTGCCATAGATAAAGTTATAAATTAACAAAATTCATTAATAAAATAACTGTTGCTGTATTGGGATGAACTAGCCTTCAAAGTCAACTAGCAGTCCTGGTGTCTGACTCAATATGATCCCTCAACCATGAAGATAAATACTATGTTTGGCTTTCGGTTTCACAACACGTCGATCTTCTTTCCTTAGAGCACTTCAAAGCAAAGCTTTCCAAAGCCATTGTTTAGTAATCATCTGACTAGTTTACCTAACTTGTTCGGGTCTCTATGGCAGACACCCACTGCTGTACTTGGGTAAGGTCTTGATTTTGTCATGGATCATTGGGTCTGTCCTATAAGATAAAATATTTATGGTTGTAAGAACTGCAACAATAATACAAAGATTAACAATCTACTCACCTGGCTTTGTCTCACATCCACCCAAGTTGCGTAATGCATCTTCTTTTAGTTACAGGATTCTGGCATCTCTGTCATGCCTGAAAATCTGGTACAAAATCTTGTAAGATTTAAGATCCAAAAGTAGGTCTATTAGTAGTTGCCATCCTAAAGAGGCTGTATTGTCATATAATATTGTGCTGCATATATATTAATATACTTAAGCAGATGAAGCAATGAACTGAACTTAAAGAAGTGGAGTAATGTATTACACATTACACAATTATGCAGCTAATTAGCAGTATTATTTATTTAAACTTGCAAACTTTTTAAATGTATTAATCCTGTTCCCAGAAATGTATATGCTTTATTCAAAGGTTTTAAAATGACTACATAATCCATAAAGGGTTTTCACTTTAGAGCAACTATGCCATTTAGCTGGAAGATATTATTTACTCTCTATTTGTTTGCTGGTCATATAATGACTAATGTTATGTAGAATAATAAGGAAGTTTTAAAATATTTTACAATATTAATACTGTATTTAAAATGCTTGGTAAAGATTTAATGCTAGCTAGAATCTGATTCACTGTTGAGCTTTTACTGTTAAAATTTTAAAATGCAAATGTAATATAAATGTAAAATTAGCCACTAAAACTAGTCTAAATGCATGCATTAGTATATAAAAATCGTCCCACTTAGTTATGTGTTTATTTATCATCAGCAAATTAGCCTGCATGAGTAAATTAATGTTTTCTAATGTGGTACTAAAATGCCTACCCCAACACACTGAAAGATTTTGGCAATGTTCTCAGATTCTGTACTGCAGTCTGGTTGCAAATCAAACCTGTCTTCAAATTCACCTGGACGGATATATTTTCTGTTAATTCGAACTCTTAAATTTGCATTGGAGTTTGGCATTGTGGACTTTACCAATAATTGTATGGGGTACATATTCAATTCAATACAAACGTGGTTATAAAGTTTGTGTAAGTTTAGTGTTTATAAGTTTTAGTTTATGAGTCCATTTTTAGTTTATCCCTAATCAACATGCCAGTGGTGCCACTGTAACAAGGAAAAACTGCCTGAGATGGTATGAGGAAGAAACCTTTAGGGAACTTCATGGGGGACTGGCAAAAATTAAGCGGTCAAAGTACTTTAAGTTCTGTCTGAGGCTCCTTTTCATTCACAAGCCTATATGGCAGATTCAATAGCAAATGAAAAAAATATCTTACCAGCTAAAATGAAAAAAGAAAAAACAAGGAATTAAAAAAAGTTTTAAAATTGTATTTAAAATTAATTAAGACACTTAAGAACAGAATAGAAATTAAATATACAAAAAAATACAGTGGGGTCAGTTCGGATGTAGCACAGTGCTAATTTAGTAAATGCACAGCTAAACAATATGCTAATTGTGGCCGTTAAGTCGTCCCAAATAAAACACTGCATGGGAAACGGCTTTGGCGTGTTAGTTACAGTGCACTATGCTACAAGCTAATGTAAACAAGCTAACGTTAACTAGATAAGTCATATTTTAATCACTTATAGAGCAGATGCATGGAAAATTACATTGCTAATCAGCAATTGAATAAGTCTGCGTCAACTAGATTAAAGAGAAACACTTTATTGAAAGTGAATAAAATACCCTAGTTAACGGAGTTGAACATTAATTGAGCCGCAGACACACACCTGACTCGTGTGTGTAGAGTGGGTGAGATCAACTTGGAACGCAGGCAGTGGGTCAAACCACTGTGAGGAGGGGGGGGTGCTGTTTCTAAATGCATTTTTGCGGGGGGTTTTTTCTACTTACACAATTATTTAGGTATACATAGTTATATTGTTTACAATAGAGAGGGCGATATTTTTTAGATAATTATTTTTTTGAGGGCACAACCCTCAGAGGGTGAATGTCCCCCCCCCACCCCCCCGGGATTTACGCCCATGCTCGTTTCTAGAAAGTTCCGTTCATCTCTCCAGTGGAGAATCGGCTTTTATAGAGCTGAACAGAACTTTTTAGTAGAGAGCGTTTAATAGTGTAGTTAATTAGTTTAATAATGTGTCGTTCGCGAACGAGTTGGATCTAAGATTCTTTGTAGCAAATACGAGAGAAGAGCCGACTCCTGTGCCGCTCCTGCACAGCTCTGCTCAGCTCTGCTCAGAATCCATGCAGACTGGGGATGGACTTTTTTGATGGTCCCCAACCTTTTTTTGCGCCACAGACCGGTTTAATGTCAAACAATATTTTCACGGACCGGCCTTTAAGGTGTGGCGGATAAATACAACAAAATAAAATGATATTAAAACGGCATAAACACTTGTATTTTCTAAATATAACAATAAACGTGAATCCACGGTGTTGATTTCTGGTGATTCTGCTAGCTTGGAGGTTTACATTTAGCGGTAATGTATTATGAGTTAGCGGCCGGAGCCCCTTTAAGAAGGTAGCGGATGGAGGTAAGTCATGTGACCGAGGCATCATGACATGCATCAAGAGTGAGTCATAGACAGATGTGACGGAGAGACATGGGCGTAAATCCCGGGGGGAAGGAGGGGACATGCCCCCCCCATCCAAGGGTTGTGCCCCCAAAAAAAATTATCAAAAAAATATCGCCCTCTCTATTGTAAACAATATAACTATGTATACCTAAATAATTGTGTAAGTAGAAAAAAACCCCCGCAAAAATGCATTTAGAAACACCCCCCCTCCTCACAGTGGTTTGACCCACTGCCTGTGTGCCCAGTTGATCTCACCCACTCTACACACACGAGTCAGGTGTGTGTCTGCGGCTCAATTAATGTTCAACTCCGTTACTAGGGTATTTTATTCACTTTAAATAAAGCGATTCTCTTTAATCTAATAGATGCAGACTCATTCATAAATTAGTTGCGGCAAAAATGCTAAATAGCGATGTAATTTTCCATGAATCTACTCTATAAGTGATTAAAAAATGACTTATCTAGTTAACGTTAGCTTGTTTACATTAGCTTGTAGCATAGTGCACTGTAACTAACACACCAAAGCCGTTTCCCATGCAGTGTTTTATTTGGGACGACTTGGTATAATGTTAACTTACATTAACGGCCACAATTAGCATATTGTTTAGTTGTGCATTTACTAAATTAGCACTGTGCTACATCCGAACTGACCACACTGTATAATTCATTTCTATTCTGTTTTTAAGTGTCTTAATTAATTTTAAATAACATTTTAAACCTTTTTTTAATTCCTTGTTTTGCTTTGTCATTGAACCTGAGAAAAACTTAAATTTAAAATAACCATAATGACGCAGTCTCCATGCTACAATAATAAAAGCAAAGTTTTTCACTGTGGGGACATATTAAAAGTACAATTTGACTGTATTATTTGTGTCCCCCTTAAAAAATTGCTCATGAGAAATTTTATATTTATTGTCCTACCCCCCCCCCCCCCCTCCAAAAAAAAAAAAAAAAAAACATCGTTCAGAATCAGATAATAAATAAAACAGAAATAATGTAAGTTATGTATTCTTTCTGTTCGGCCCGGTACCAATTGACCCACGGACGGGGTTGGGGACCACTGCTCTAAAGTAAAACATATATTTAGAAGATTAACTAATAATTGTAAAACTAAATAAAAGTGTATGTAAAAATGTTTACCAACACACAAACTTTTCATAATTGCTAAATTAGGCTAAAATGAAAGGCTTCGTATGATACTAAAGCCATTCGGGAGCCATAAGAGTCGGCACCTTTTAAGGGAGCCGAGCCAAAAGAGTCGAATATTTAAAAAAAGAGCCGGACCTCCCATTTGATTCTCTTTGTCTAAGCTCCGCCTATATTTACGTAACAGGCACTCGTGATTGGTTGACTTAACCACAGTCAACGCACCAATAGGATACGGCGGTACATTTGTGTACCGTTGTTATAGTAACTGGACAAGCAGGTATATGACCCCCCCCGCGGAGTTTTGCCAGATCACCTTTTACCGGAGTAGCGGGAGCTCACGCCACTCAATCTCTCAATTTCTTCCTGCCAATCAACAGTTAACGGTACATCAAGCAAGCTCTAATAAGGATATAAACGTTACTTTTTTCTTTCGATGCGCCCCCTCAATTAATTTTATCTCGTAAAAGAGGTGAGTTTGCCAACGTTTTTTTTTTTTTAATAAATTAGAAATAAATAGAACACACTCTCTCTCTCTCTCTCTCTCTCTCTCTCTTTCTCTCTCTCTCTTTCTCTATCTCCATATATTTATATACAGTATATATATATATATATATATATATATATATATATATATATATATATATATATATATAATAGAAAAATTTACAGGTGAAAGCAAAAACATGTAACTAAGGCTACAGAGCAAGCTGTTAACGTTTTACTGAAATTCCATGACCTTCAGTTAGCCGTGGAATTTGGTGGAGGCTTGACCATTAGCAACTTCATACCATCCTTATATAAAACTTTGCTCAAAATTTACTCTTACAACGTACAGCTATAAAATACCTATAATTTTTAATGAGCTACATATATATGTTTCCTTTAATGTTTGTCTCATAAATAATTAATACTGGCTATAAACTAAATGTGAATATTTTGTGTGCAGGCCACTTTTGAAGAAGTGCATTAAAAGTGGACAGAGAAACATGCTGTCAATTAACATTTTGGAATCATGGGCAAAGGGCTCAGTGGTACTGGAGAAAGAAGTACTCAGTCCTGTTACAAAAGCTAGGGAGCTAATCGAAAGCAGCAGTTTCAACTGCAGCAGTTCTGACAACATGGATGACAGCCTGACCAATCTGCAGTGGTTACAAGAGTTCTCTATTCGTAATACCAGCGGAGGGCAATATGTGATTTCTAATAACCAACATCAAAGCAACCTTTATGAGCAGCATCTGCATGGAGATGCCCCTGCATCTCCTCTAGAAGGTGATCTTGCTTGCATATGCATGCCACTGACTCCTGGTAAGCCAACAGCAACTGCCCTGTGCAGTCTGCCCAGCATGGCTGAATATGGATACTGTGCAGAGGAGATTGACTACAAGACAAACCCCCATATCAAGCCACCATACTCATATGCCACACTTATATGTTTGGCTATGCAAGCAAGCAAGAAAAGCAAAATCACACTCTCCGATATCTACACATGGATTACTGACAATTTCTGCTACTTCCGCCATGCTGAGCCCACCTGGCAGGTAAGTTATGCTAATTACTTACATTTGATGAAAGTGACCTATTTATTTCCAGGTTAATAGAGCAATTGTACCTCTCATATCTTAAGTAAAACTGAGAGAACCCAATGTAAGGCATATTACTATAGTATACCACAGTGAGAAAGAAATAGCCATTATAATAGCATCCATTCATGCAGTTTTGTTGTTGAATAGAAAGAAACCTTAACTGAGCATAACTCAGCTCATAACCCAATGACTAGCATTAAAGGAAAGCTTTTTTGACAGCTTCTATATAAAAGAAAAGTCAGTTTAGCCATCAGATGTACTGATTAAATTTGGTATTCTCTTCAAATTAAAACACTTGGTAAATGATTAATTAACCCTCTAGCTTTCTTGGGATTAGCCAGACATTTCCTCTGTTTTTAGCTGTCTAACTCAAAACATTATGATATAATGTTTAACTAAGATCAAGGGGTCAGTACTTAATTGGAATATACATTTTTGGTGTTACTTGTAGGTACATGCATTCCTGGCAGTGTACTTTCTGCTTTGCTAAAGAGAAACCCAATTAAGGAAAAGCCTGTTGTTTACAGAAGTGATTAATAAAAGTTGCTAATTTGGTTTTGTTTTCTCTCAAAATAAATTATTTCAGAATTCCATCCGGCACAATCTCTCACTGAATAAATGCTTCATCAAAGTTCCAAGGCAAAAGGATGAGCCAGGAAAAGGTGGTTATTGGAAGATTGATCCAGAATATGCTCAACGCCTTCTGAATGGGGCTTATAAAAAGCGAGGGATGCCTCCAGTACAGATTAACCCAACTTTAAAAAATCAGCTCAGAATGAGTTCACAGCCTGAGACTGTGCCTGAGACTGTGTCAACAAATATCTCAGATGCTCTCCATTCTACTCATAATTCAAAGGAGCTTTTAGAAGAATTTGAGAACATCAATGGACATGATCCTAACCTAGCAGAAACCACTTTATTTGACACCCGGAGTGCAGTAAAAGGCAGCAAAAGAAAATATACATATGATCTCTGGAATAGTGTTGCCAAATCTCCATCCCGCTCAGAATCCACATTAGAGGAACCAAAGGTTCTTGAATCTCTTGAGGGCAATTTTGACTGGGAAGCTCTGCTAAACTCGGTCATGAATGGGGATTTTAGCCTGGACGAGGGTGGTCCTCTTAGCCCAATACCACAAGATGAGGACCTCATGGCACATGGCATTCACGTTAACCCCCTGGAGGCCTTTGTCAGCAGTGCAGAAAGTAGCTTGCTAATGGAAACACAAAGGGACAGCGATGTCAACGTTGACAAAGAGACATTTTTTGCCACAGACTTTTTACAGAATCCTTGGTCAGAAGAAGAGAACCGTCCTGATCTTCTCTGTATTTCTAATGCTGACGTCAATCAACTCTTTGATGTTGAACACTCATTTAGCGACGACTTTGACAGTACAATTTTAACTCTTTTATGAAGAAATGTCTAACTAATACCATTAAAATATTTTAAGAAGCAGACAGGATTAGGACTGCTTTATCCCAAAGAGTACAGACTTTGTTATTTTTTATTTTTTTACTTGTTAAGAAATGTTTAAACTTATTTGGCAAGTGATCTACCTTAAAGTCACAGATCAAAAACTGCCACAACAGTGGGCTCTTTCATATTTATATTGAATTAACTGTGAAACCAGAACTGATCAACAACTGAATGTACAGAAGGAAATGTACATGGATAAGTTAATTGCAATAAGTCCTATGCTTATTTGTTTGTTTACAGTTTTGATGTCATTTAAGCCAATTGCGATTAGAATCAAGCAATTTCAAATTACAAGATAAATGTAATTGTTTATTGCAATTGAGGTACCTACTTGAAAAGAAGAAACATATAAAAAATATGCAAACAAACCTTTACCACAATGTTAACACAGGACTTTTAGCTTTATAAGGTTTTATAAACTGAAGCTGTTTTGTTTTTAATTCACATTACAACAGAAAAACTTGATGCATTCTTTTTGTGTCATATCAATTGTAGCAATTGTACATAAACAAAATGTGTTAGAATGGCACCCTGAAATGTGATTATGTTATGATAGATTAATTACTTTATAATGTTTCAAATGAAATTGCCAGATTTACCTGGTTGTAATTTAACTTTCTTTTTTCTTAAACAATATTTGTATTGATTCTTTTTTTATTTTGAGTCCTATAATAGCATGCTAATTAATTATTTTCACTGGTAAATCTATTTTATCTATAAGTATTACTGCATTATTACATAAAAGCAGCAACATTTTATTTCCTAAGTACTGTTTTGTAGATTGTACAAATAATGCGTAATGTGCCAAATAATAATTACTGACAAAGAAATTGTGTGATGTGTTACTTTGCTTCAAAAAAAAAATATATTCTGAGAATTTGTTTATATTCTATAAACATATTCTCACATCCCCTTTAAATCCCAGGCCTTTAACCCATTTGTGTAGCCAGGGGAAGACCGATGGCTATGAGTGTTCCATTCCATCATATATCATTGGTTGAACAGTGCACTGGCTACTACCATGACTCCCATGAACACTTAATTACTGAGTGAACATGGTTAGCTTAATGGATCTACTTATGCATTTAATACCATTTAAGCTAATATAATGGAATTCTTTCATGCCTTAATGTTAATAAAATTATGTCCATTGAAGGAGATGTTTCCTCCTTTCCTTATGCAAAAGAGAAATCAAAATGTATTTCTTCGGCAACATTTCTGAATATAATTGGGGTAGATGGTGTTAGGATTGTTATTTATTTTATGATTACTGGTTTATGACAAGTTTTCTGGCTAAAATAACCCTGGCAATGTTTTAGTTTAATCATCTCCATTAATGATTAACACTGTAAGTGTTCATTTAATACTAATGTTTTAGCTGTTATATAATTCTTTATCTAACTATTTAAGAAAGACAGGTCATCTCTGGAATGACCAGTCTATGCCCAAATTTCACCAGTTTTAACTGATGGAAGGAATGGCTTGGTAATTAGAATGTTGAGGCTTGATTAAATGAGAGGCCAGAGTAACCTGATGCAAGCTTTATTGCCTATCAATTCTAAAGGCTGCCCGTAAGGAGAGCTCTCTGATGAAATGTTAACCATAGCTTTTTTTCAGCAGGACACCAATATTTAGAACCAAAACTAAACCCTCCCTATAAAAGGGAGAAAGCTATTCATTCAACTGTAAGAATGCCAGACATTTGTAATGTCTTAAAATAATTTCATATCAGATCTAGGATCATAATGTATCAGGATCTTTCAAGGATTAGATTCCACTGTTACCAACACAACTCCAATGCTATTCCTGGAGCTATGTACCAAAAGCAGACAGCACAGAGCAACCACTGGTTCAGGAATCACCTTCAAGCTCAATTTAGCCCCTTTTCCCGAAAAAGGTTGAAAAGGGGGTGAAAACTGGACAAGGGAGTGGTAGAAAACATCTTTTTTTCAACACATGCTCCTCACATAAAGGCCTGTCTCCTGGGTAACTGTGGGTGCCATTGTCATGAAGACTGGATGCAAAATGGGACAAGGCCCATAACATTTGCTGCAATACACAGAAAGAGAAAGAGTCTGGCGTTACCCAAGATTTATCACAGTGATTGTGCAGAGTTTTTAAATGACACTTATCTAGCCAAAATGATCTGCTAAAACCTCAAGAAGTGTGCATAAGTAAAAAATATAGGACACAGGACAAATATTGGATTTCATCTTTATTTAAATAAGATGCTTTTCTCAATGGTATAATGTTACTAAAAAAAAAGAATGATTTGCACTTCTGCAGTTTTCTGATAGAAGGTCTGTGCTCCATAATCATTAAACTACTACTACAGATGAACTAGACACCAAAGGTTGCTACACTATTCTAAATGTATTCCTTATTGTGTCTTTTTCAAATTATTGTCTTGTCTGGTATTGATGCCATAAATAGCTAAATATATTGAAGTTAAACTTAATATCATCATCTTACAGACACATATGCATCTGAAAAGTGGATGTCAAACAAGTGCATTTAGTCATTGTATGCAGAGTTGCTGGTGGTGGGTTTATGGTGTGTGTCTGTGTGTGTGTGTGTGTGTGTGTGTGTGTGTGTGTGTGTGTGTGTGTGTGTTCTCTGAACCAGTGCCTCTTTGTGAGTGAGACACTATTATCACCCTCTTTCAGGGTAATCTGACATCCATCACCAACTTAGTGGGCAATACACACAGTGAGCAAGTGCAGAGAGAACAATGCCTAGTGAAACTGTGGGAGGCCTCTTATTCATTACACATAGCTGTGACTCTCTTTTGTAGGTGTTTGGGAATCAGAGGGGGGGTGAGATGGCAGAAGATTGCCATGACAAAACGGTTTACCACCTTAACCAGTTAAAAGGGGATCATCATGACTTGAAATGATAAGATGTCATTCTATGACATTGTTATTTCTATTATATTTATGGTTGTAGATGTATATAACAGTTTCAGAAGGAACAGGGTTACTCACATCAGGTGCCAAAAATGTGAATTAAAAGAAGCAGGTGTGATCATACAGCACCTGTAACCAGTTAGTTTTTGTGATCAGGCCACACTATAACTTATAGCTTATATAACTTATAACACTATAACTAGACAAGGAACAGGAAGAAAACCAGAAAATAATTGTTGATGTCGTCATATTGTCCTTTTAAAAACAATTGGACAATTTAAAAAATGACTATGACACTGTGTTGGAATGCAGTGCAATGTAAAAAAGTATTGAACTCATCTCTGGACATTTTGTAAGAGAGGACTGGAAAGAGGGTGAGAATTACATAGTGATAAAGAAAAAAGAAACACAACAAAGACCATAGCAGCCAGGTTCAAGCTTTGCTGTGTGTAATCCTTTTGGCCTTATCTCTATTTTGAATGGGCAAGTCCAGACCTGCTTAGCAATGCTGAGTGGGAGGCAAGCCAAGCTTCTTGCAGTATGTCAGTAGGCTTTATTAAAAACCAAAAATATTAGGGCTTTATTTAAAGAATGTCCTCCACTGATGCCCTCCACTTAGACTTCTACTCACTTTAAAAGTTTAATTTAATTTCTTTATTTGTTTGCCAGCAGAGTGAATGTTGCTTCTTTGCAAAATGATGCTAGTTTACATATCTTAGGCTCTCCCTTCAATAGGTGAGCAGCTGGGATGACAAAAACCCCACAAAAGGCGCAAACACTAGATCTAAAGTAGGACCCCCTCATAGAGTAGCCCAGCCAGAGCTTTCCTTCCTAATTCCAGCACAGCGTTAGCCATTCTCAGGACACTAACCAAAAGCACTGGAAAGTGTTTGGCACTCCTTTTAAAGTGCTTGCCTAGAAAAGAGTAGATGATCTTTCATGTTTTTTTTCCCACAGTTCAGCAGAAATCAAAGAAAGACTGTGTGAATTATGAATGTTTAAGGTGCATTCACTCTAGAATGACCTTTTATAATGATCAAATTGTATTACATTAGAGGGAAATAAAACAATGAAATAAAACATCAGCTTAATAGTTCATGATCTTAGACAAATTGTGGCATTGATTATACACTACTTATACTGTAAAATCCTGTGAGCTTCTATACATGTGTGTATGTGCATCAGCATCCTGACGGACCACCTATTGTGTATTTGATCTGTGCTGACACTTTAGTCATAATTTATCAGCTAAACACCAGTTTTGTTCCCATTTCTACAGGAAATGAGAAAGTGCCCAGTCTGTTTCTGTTGGGTGATCTTTAGCCCTTGCAAGGGATCAGACAAACACTTATTAACTGAGAGGAATGCAAACAGGCCAGACCTTAGAGGCTAGACACAGTAGAAAGAGAGAAAGAAAAGGAGGGGTATATTCCTCCTTGTCACCACCTCCACTACATGCCAACACAAAATGACTAGTTCAATAAATATCCTAAAACACTGTACAACAATAAAAATCTAATGTGGAATAAGGGTGACTCCGCACTACACTACCACATTTTTTCCTTTATTAAATGTAATAGTATTAAAGTAGGTATATATAAATATATTAAAGTTTGTATTTATAAAACATGATTAATTTATTTAAAAAAAATAATAATAATGATATATATATATATATATATATATATATATATATATATATATATATATATATATATATATATATATATATATATATAAAACTATTACATTTTATACACAATTTGGGAGACACCCAGGGGCAGCTGTTTGCTGTGATAGAATGTAAACTCACAACATTTATATCAGAAGTTTAAGTGGTGGACGGTAATGAGGTAAATGTAATTTGTTACTGTACTTAAGAAGCTTTTTCACATATCTTTCACTTTTACTTCAACTTCACTACATTTTAAAGTTAAATATCTTACTTTTTACCCAACTACATTTTGTGAAATCAGTCGTTCTATTTATTTATGAGTGGATAAAGACGTAACAAGTCAAGCACACAGCAAGCCACCAATAAAGGTAGAGTGCACTCTGTTTTGATTGTTTTGACTGCTGCTTGGTGCACGAATCTACTTAGCACAAACATACAGTTCAGCGTCAGTTCAACAGCAAGCAGAACATTTTGAGAGGAATAAATAATGGAAGAAACTCCTGACTTTAACTTGCTACAACACTCATTGCCGTATTTGCTCGATTAAAAAGAAGCTTTTGGGCTCATGATAATTTTAATAGATATCAATGATTGTCTAATTAATATAATTCTGTTATTAAATTGGTGTGCAAAGAGTAACATTAGAGTCTTTTCACATAAACTGAGTTAATTGAGCAAAGAGTCTTGATGATGATAATAGGAACATTAAAGCCAAATTCTTTGAATACTGAAGTGAATTTGATGTCTCAAGTGAAAGTTTAAAGGTAGCACTTTTACATTACTGGAGTAATATTTTACCCAGTGTCTCTCTACTTTAAAAATACATGGTTTGGTACTTTGTCCACCACTGGAAGTCCACATCTTAACCACTGAGCTACTACTACCCTATGCTACTATACTTCCTTAAATAATACTAGCTTAATTCCTGAGCTACTTTTCTGGTACATTACAAATATAACATAAAACAAATCTCTCTCTCTCTCTCTCTCTCTCTCTCTCTCTCTCTCTCTCCATATATATATATATATATATATATATATATATATATATATATATATATATATATATATATATGGAGAGAGAGAGAGAGAGAGAGAGATTTGTTTTATGTTATATTTGTTATATATATATATATATATATATATATATATATATATATATATATATATATATATATATCTGTCAATCAATTAATATATTTAATACATTAAACAATAAATAATATATTTAATAAATATTTAATTAACTGTATGAACGTCATGAGTAAACTTGTGATTAATTGCAACTTAATCGCACATTTTTATGTTTTTAATGTACCTTAATTAAATCTTGAAGGAAAGGTTTTTAATAAACTAATCAACATGAACATGGACAAATATGGATGCTTAATGAAAATGTTTGTTTATTATTAGTAAAACCAACACTTTTATATATATTTTATATATATATATATATATATATATATATATATATATATATATATATATATATATATACCTATACAAAATAACCAAGGCACTTCATCAAAAAAAACTTTATTTTGTGGGAAACACAGTGATCGAATTAGAAAACAACAATTGTATCATGAAGAAAGATTACTATTAAAATTTCTGAATCAGTCAAAAATTAGAAGGAAGTATACAGGCTCTTTCTTTGAAAGACAAACAAGTGCTGCTTGCAATCTGGAAAAGCATTGTCCTGCTGAAAAAGGCCTGCAACCATGTTTAGGTAGGTGGTGCATGTAAAAGGAATATTTACATGAAAAGTAAGAGGCAACATTTGCCCATAGTGTCATAATGTCTGCAAGTTTGCCTTTTTCCCCATTGTGCATGTTGGTGACATCTATTTCCCACATGCATCTAACTATTCATTTTATGATGGAAAAAGATAGCTGTAATCCACTATGTGTTGTGTTATCTTTCTGTCATAGCCAGTATGATCTTTTCTGCAATTTATGCTTCAGCATCATGTACAGGATTAGACCAAATGAGCTAGTCTTCATTCCCATGCACATCACTGAGCATTTGATGACCATGAACCTGTCGGGTAGTGGAGCATGAAATTATGTTTTGGAAGCAAGTATTTTGATGGTTACAGTTCTTTAAAGAGTTGATGATGTTTAACAATGCCATCCCCTCAGTGATTGAGTAAGAGAACACAATGTTTATGATGTTCAACAAGAAGAGCAACAAGCGTCAGTGCAAAAATCATCCTCTGGAACCAGGTCACCAAATATCGAAGGTTTAAATGTCAAGTTTTCAAATGCCTATTCCATGTAATCCAGTCAAGGTTAATATTTGTTGGCTTGTTTTTATTTTCCAAAGCCATAATTAAAAGCATACATCCTGTTTAACAAGCTTTCTTTAGATATGAAATGTTCAAATAAATATTCAAAAAAAGTACTTTGATATTCTAATATTTTCAGGTCCTCATTAGCGGTTTCAGTATTTCATTAGTCGCATATTGCTTAACATCTTGTGCATGAAACAAAGATACCAAATGGATATTCATGAGGGTAGAATTCATCTTTGGAGCAAGATTTCTGAGAATCAAGTAAAGGCAATCAACATAAATACCTTTTTCGGACGCAAGAGGATTTGCACATTCAGTCTCATCATATTCAATTCAATTCAATTCATTT
The DNA here is from genome assembly GCF_014805685.1 of Silurus meridionalis. Classification (NCBI taxonomy): domain Eukaryota; kingdom Metazoa; phylum Chordata; class Actinopteri; order Siluriformes; family Siluridae; genus Silurus; species Silurus meridionalis. The sequence continues at coordinate 17,564,556 of NC_060897.1, read as the reverse complement.
TTATTTGTGTAGAGCTTTTAACAATGAACATTGCCTCAAAGCAGATTTACACAGATAACGTGGTGATAAAAAAGAATAATATGTTCTTTAAGTTTGTCCCTGATGAGTAAGCCGGTGGCAACTGTGGCAAGGAAAAACTCCCAGAGTTGGCATAAGGAAGAAACTTTGAGAGGAAACAGACTTAAGAGGGAACCCATCCTCATCTGGGTTTCACCGAATGTCCATTTATTACAGATAACGATGTTAAGGTATTCAGTGATGGTGATAGAATGCAAACTGTAGTCCTGAATCAGTGTAGAGGACTGTTGACATTAACTACAGTCCAAATCCATCCTTAAAGCTCCCGTTTTTACTCACTAATTTCATGGATCCCCATGGCATTGATGTGAAACCATCCCCAGCTGCACAGAGTGGCCTCCAATCAAACAGACCACCATCCAGAGGCAGGCCAGAATGACGTGGGCACATCTGAGGAGAGAGGCAGGATGAGTTTTCACTGGAACCTCAGGAGCATGTTTAACTTGACCAAGAGAGAAAGAGAGAGAGAGAGAGAGAGAGAGAGAGAGAGAGAGAGAGAGAGAAGAGAGAGAGAAGAGGGTGACAGGAAGAGAAGGATATGGATTATTATGTGTCCTTATTGTTGTAGGAAAGTTAATGTCACTGTGCAGTTTGGACTCCGGCAAGACTCGCTATGGCAGCATAACTAAAAGGGAGAGCTGGAAGGCAACACAGACTTGAGGGATCTCTGGGTTAAGTGACGACCCACCACACCACCGTCAACAAACTTGAGTAAACGTGTGAGAGTGAGGGAACCACAGCATACAAATATCCCAGTTCACCAAACACTATATATACACGATCCCTCCAGATCTGCGCCTTTACCTAAGAACACTGAGCCTGTGTCTGAGTCCCGAACACTAATTGGAAGGCTGTTCCATAACTGTGGGGCTTTATAAGGAAAATATCTGCCCCCTGCTGTAGTCTTCATTATTTAAGGTACCAACAATAGCCTGCACCTTTTGATCTAAGTAGGCATGGGGGATCATATTGGGGCAGAATTTCACTCAGATACTGTGGCGCGAGACCATGTGCTTTATACGTCAGTAGTAGTATTTTATGATCAATGTGAGATGTAACTGGGAGCAGTGTAGACTGATTAAAACAGGGGTGTTGTGGTCATATTTTCTAGATCTAGTGTGGACTCTTGCTGCTGCATACTGAACTAACTGAAGCTTATTTATGCACTTACTCGCACACCCAGACAGTAAAGCATCATAGTATAATTGAATTTGGAGAGCAAACGTATTAGTCCAAAATAAAGGGTGATTTTAAAGTAACTAGCATCACAGAAGTCTTCATATATGTCAGACTAAGTACATGTTTGCTTCATCTCATTTCTGAAAATGAACTGTTTTCAAAATTGGAATATATATGAACTTACATCAAGGTAATGCACATACAGTTGTGTTCAAAATTATTCAACCCCCACTGAAATTGATTGTTTTGGTCGGTTTGACATTGATTATGATCATTCAGTCATCCTGCTTACAATTAAATCAAAGAGGCACGTGTAGGTCAGACAAATATAACATAACATTTATAATGAAATAACCACAAATGTCTTTTCTGAGCTCACATCATTATCAGTTTTATTCAACCCCCAAGTGACATTCAATCTTAGTACTTAGTACAACATCCTTTTACAGTAATAACAGCTTTTAAACGTGAAGCATAGCTTGACACAAGTGTCTTGCAGCGATCTACGGGTATCTTCGCCCATTCATCATGGGCAAAAGCCTCCAGTTCAGTCACATTCTTAGGCTTGCGCACTGCAACTGCTTTCTTTAAGTCCCACCAGAGGTTCTCAATCGGATTTAAGTCTGGTGACTGCGATGGCCACTTCAAAATGTTCCAGCCTTTAATCTGCAACCATGCTCTAGTGGACTTGGAGGTATGCTTGGGATCATTGTCCTGTTGAAAGGTCCAACGCCTTCCAAGCCTCAGGTTTGTGACGGACTGCATCACATTGTCATCCAATATCTCCTGGTACTGAAGAGAATTCATGGTACCTTGCACACGCTGAAGCTTCCCAGTACCTGCAGAAGCAAAACAGCCCCAAAGCATGATTGACCCCCCGCCATGCTTCACAGTAGGCAAGGTGTTCTTTTCTTCATAGGCCTTGTTCTTCCTCCTCCAAACATAGCGTTGATCCATGGGCCCAAACAGTTCTAATTTTGTTTCATCAGTCCACAGAACACTATCCCAAAACTTCTGTGGTTTGTCCACATGACTTTTGGCATACTGCAGTCGACTCTTCTTATTCTTTGGGGACAGCAAGGGGTGCGCCTGGGAGTTCTGGCATGGAGGCCTTCATTACGCAGGGTGCGCCGTATTGTCTGAGCAGAAACTTCAGTACCCACATCTGACAAATCTTTTCTCAGTTCCTCAGCAGTCACACGGGACTTTTCTCCACTCTACGCTTCAGGAGCGCACAGCAGTCGAAGTCAGCATCTTCTTTCTGCCACGACCAGGTAGCGTTTCAACAGTGCCCTTTGCCTTGAATTTGCGAATGATGCTTCCTATGGTGTCTCTTGGTATGTTTAACATCTTTGCAATCTTCTTATAGCCATTGCCCTTCCTGTGAAGAGTAATCACCTGTTCTCTTGTTTTCCTGGACCATTCTCTTGACCTCACCATGTTTGTAACCACACCAGTAAATGTCTAGAAGGAGCTGAGTATCACAGTCATTTTAAAGCTGCCTAATTGGTGCTTATTAGGCTTTATTGCTGCTCCCTGATATCCACAGGTGTTTTCAATACCTGATTGAAAACACTTCATTGAACCTCTGTTCTTCAGAGTGGTAGTCTTTAAGGGGTTGAATAATTATGTCAATGAAGAATTCACAAAAGAAACATTTACTACTGTATTACAAAACTAATTGATGTCATTTTAGTTGCATATGGTTCTTTAAGAAGTCCTTGTAGGATTTAATTCTGAATACAATTACAAATGTACACTAAATTCCCTAAAACCATTTACAGCATTGGGGGTTGAATAATTTTGAACAACTGTATCTTGCTTGTGAGTTGACACTAAAGAGCCGGCTTCAACAATTTGGCACTAAGATGAAGTAGAGGGTATTTCATCATTTAAGAAATTAGATTTGTGTTCTTTATTGTCATAACTAGAATAAAGAACACAATTCTAATTTTTTAAATGATGTCATAACTAGAATAGGATCCCTGGTGGTCTAGTGGTTAGGATTCGGTGTGCTCACCACCGCGGCCCGGGTTCGATTCCTGGTCAGGAAACCGAACCCAGCCATTAGGGTTGCACAAGCCAGTGCACTCTTAGTGCCGGTCCCAAGCCCGGATAAATGGGGAGGGCTGCGTTAGGAAGGGCATCCATCTTAAAAACATGTGCCAAATTGAACATGCGGATCACGAATATAGATGATCTGCTGGGGCGACCCCTAATGGGAGAAGCTGAAAGAAAGTTTATTGTCATAACAAGAATAGGTCTCATAAGGAACACATCTGTTACAAAATGAAGAATGAAGAAGACATCTCAATCAGATGTCTCCTAAATCCAGAATAACTAGAGCACTGCAAGCAACACCCTGTTTGAACACATTTAATCTTAATTCTTTCCCTGGATCCATTCCATGAGTTAGTTTCAGGTGCCTGAACAAAATCAACGCTGAACCAAAGGATGAAGCACAGAGGAAACAGCTTAACATTTTGGTTGAATAACACAAAAACTGCTTTTTTAACAGCCTTGCTCTCAGCTCTCTGACATTTGGAGTTTCTTCAGTTGTACCTATATAAATAATGTACACAGTTGTCTGCATACCTCACACTGAAAACAAAATGGGACTTGAACAGCTAATTAAAAGCACCCAAGGATGTACAGGACTGACAAGGCAAAAGTTATTTGTCCAAGACAATGTAAAAGGTGAAATCCTGTGCTTTTGAAGTCCCTGGGGCAAGAAGATATGGCTGAGGGTTTCCTTCAGTGGTTAGAAGATGATCATCAAGGCTTTGGCATGACTGAAACATAATATGATTGTCCCTTTATAACAATTTGTTTAAAAATTAACTACATTATTTAGAATAGAACAGTGTTGTCTCAACAAACCTTATGAAATTTCACCACATGATCTCTTGCCTCTGATCTTTTCGGGCCGCTTTCTTCCAGGAGAGAGAAGATGCGGCAAGACGAGTAGAGAAGCCATGTCGCTGTCCCATTCTGGAGACAAAAAAGAACAGTATTTAACTAGTCTGTTTATGGCATCTCTAAATTACCCCTGTGTTTTGTGTATCAAAATGTCTTAAAATTATGAAATATTAGTGGGTTAGTTATTATAGTTGTAGAGCAAACATTATTTTTTATATTTAATACTTACTGTATATGCCCAAGCCAAGGAGACATTTACTTTTACTCTGTTCTTACAAACATCATGTTTTTTTATGTAAATAGTTATGAACACCATTCACAAAGCATGAATTTATGAGCTTTCGTAATGGACTAACTTTTAAGAAACAACTGTGTATTAAGTGTTTTTAGCAGATTTCTGGAAAAATGGTTTTGGGAAATAATCAACAAAAACTTTTAAAACAGAAGATTGATTGACTTAAGTAACAACATTACTCTTTTCAAGAAGACTTTACCTGGATCATCATTTGTGTCAGATCCTTCATTCAGTGCAGCTTTTAGATGCTGTTTTAGGAGAGTTGTCACTTAAAGGTTACTGGCCTACTGGATGACTTTTTATTTAACAATGGTGTTCAATTTTTCCAGGAAACTTGAAGCAAACTCTGCTCCAAACATCAGTGAGAAGTCACACAAACACACAAACATAAATTCATTATATATATTTGCATATATTGTATAAATAATTCCTCATTAAATTAGCCTAACTATTAAGATTTTAGATTTTATTTTTCAGTTGATAAATACAGAAGTTATTTTATTTTTATCCAGAAAAACCGCAGCTCTAGTTGCATTTGTTTACACAGACCTTTTTCCTAGACCAAGATGGCAGATGCTTTAATGAATTGCAGCAACAGACCGAAGCGGCCAATGAGGCATCTATGTATTGTATATGTCTATGGTTAAAATGTAAAAGTTGGGAATGACAAAGATTGATAATGTGAGATTGTATGAGTGGTTTAAAACAAAAAAAAGTATGCCTGCTTTTGACTATCATATTGTAAAATTGCCAAAACAAAGACATTGAATTTCTGTCCAGTAATATGTTGATTGCAGTTTTAGATACATACATGTAGATTTGTAACTGTAATTGTAACTGATTTTATCTTAATACATTGTTTTACATGCTTTGTTATTATTTTTACCTTTTATTTATTTATTCAATTATCTTATTATTTCTATTATTATTATTTTTATTGTTACTGTTCTTGAGTTTATGATATGCTGATTGGATTTATTGTTAAATGTGTTTAACAGTGGAATGATGACAATGCCTGTGTGTTATTTGAAGGTTTAATAAACAGAAAAAAAAAGATTGGAAATGTGCAACTTCTCCACAGACAAATTCTGGGAACATGGTGCCCTCCTGTGGGAGGCTCCAGTACTGTAAATATTACAGTAGATTTTCACCCGGAAGTAGAAATGGGACGCGCTAGGACCCAGTGGAGGAGAAAGAGTTTGTAAAGATGGACGCGGAAAACGTTCAGCCTGCATTAGTTCCGATAGATTTCAGTAATGAGTTGCTGAGGTAAGCGCGATACATGACTGTACTTTGGTAACGAATAGGAGAAACTTTTATTCCCATTAGAACCTTGTTGTATGTGAGAAATGTTTAGAAGCACATCGGCTCAGTAACTCATTTTTAACCCATGTGTTGGAAGCAGCCTGTCATGTTTGGAAGTCAGACCTCTGTTTATAAAGCATTGAAATAAATATGTATACGCTGTTAAATGCAATCTCATATTTATTATTTACATGTATTTACTAAACATTCTCAATCCGCACGAGCATTAAATTATACCAACATCCAGCCGCAATACAAAGAAATTAACAAAAAAACAAAAATATTGGCACATAAAAATAAATAAATAAAATTAACTTTTAATTTCCCACCCTAACAAATTCCTGCACATTTTTAATAACATGTACTTATATACTGCACATCCTGCATATGTGTAATAATGTACTTCGTAAAGCGTTTTTTTTTTTTTTATTTCAACATCTCTTGGGATGCTGTCAGGTCCATGAGTCTTTGGAAAGTGAAACCATTTTTTTTTATTAGTTTTATTACTCCATCCCAATTTAGTTTAGCAATTATCCTTAGATTGAATCGTAAACGTCCAGCTTTAATTCACGGTGTTTAGGTTCCTTGACCCACCATTTAATTTGGGCAAACTAATAGAGTTATAAGTAAAAGCATTATTTGTCAAACCAGAAGCAAATCTTCTACCTGAAGTCTGGATCCCATGGGCCATGGACGAGTGTCCCAGCAAATACAGTACAAGGCCGGGTGTTTGAATGCTTAGAGACATAAATAAAAATCAATATGTGACCCAAAAAATTCCATTTCATTAAAAAGAATGTGGCAGCACTAATGTTCTGAAGTAAAATCTGACTGATGAAAGTAAGATGGAGATGTTTGATCATTTACATTTGCAGCATTTAGCAGACCCCCTTATCCAGTGTGACATACAAAAGTGCTTTGAGTCTCTAGTAATGAATAAATCTACACTGGTATGCAAGATTACAAACTTAATATAAATATAACTCTTGAATTCTACAAACTTGGAAAGTGCTAATTTAAGTGTTTCAGGAAGAGGTAGGTCTTCAATCGTTGCTTGAGGAAAGTCAGGGACTCTGCTGTACGGACATCCAGGGGAAGTTCATTCCACCACCTCGGTGCCAGAACAGAGAATCATTATGCACAGCACGACATTTGGCAAAAATACGAGACATTGTGTATGACCACAAACAAATTAAACCATCTGTGAAGCACGGTGGTGGACGAGTGCTAATATGGGAATGTTTTGCAGCCACGGGACCTAGAAATCTTGTAGTAATTAAGACAATGATGAACTGTGACAGTGTAATGAAAGTGAGGTCATCCAAAAACCTTCATTAAAAATGTACCCATTAAAGTCACCAAACATGACGAAAGAGCTTTTTTTGCTGGACGGTGGTGGTTCTTGAGGAAACTTTGTAATAACTGAAAGGCCTCACCTTTGAGGACTTTGAAAAAGTCTTGTCTAAATATGCATGAAACATACTTTTTGTTTTTGTTGACTTGCACAGTACACTTTGAAAACTAAACCAAACTCTTATCATTGTTTCATTAACATTCTAAACATTTGCTAGGCAATCATAAGCTATCATAAGCTCATCAACTATCTAGCAAGTTAAACAACACTGTTGTAAACAAAAATGCCATCATCACTAAAGTATATGTGAACTGTATATAAAACATCTGACAACTTATCAAACTTTGTTTACCCAAGTCATGTTTTCCTTTTCAGTTCATCGGAATTATTTCAAAGACGAAGCCAAAGTCACAAGATTCCTGTGAGGGGACAAAAAGACTTTTTGCCAAATGACTCTGTGCAGCAAAAGGCATGTTTGGAGAAGATCCTTGAAGAGCACTGGATGCTTGTGACAGAGGAACGAGTGGAGCGAGTGTGAGTAACACAAGGATCGGATAGCATTGGTTCAAAACGTCTAGTAAGGTGACCACAATGAGATGAGATTTTCATGGCTCTTAGCAGTGTCAATGGTACTATTAGTAAATAGACTTTACTGCATCTCTATCGCTGCATCAATTCTGTGTACACATAGCGCGTGTTTCCTGTGACTTGGAGGACAAGCCTTCTCATTTCTATTCTGACCTGTCTGTTTTATTAAACTGAACTAACTGAGGGTCGACATGTTTTCCCCAAATAAATGGCATCAAGGATGGCATCAATACATAGATTTGAATGTTTACTATTATTTACAATTACAAATTTACAAATCTCATAAACCTGTATTCTATTCACAATAGACGTAGAATACAAATGTCAAATGTTTAAACGGAGGAAATGTACCATTTTAAAGAAAATAGAAAGTGATTTTGTATATGATGGCTGCAAAAAAAAAGTTTGGACTTGGCCGTGTTTACCACTGGTTAGCATCCCCTCTTCTGTAACATCTGTAAACATCTGGCAACTGAGTAGACCAGTCCCTGAAGTTTTGGGAGTGGAACGTTGTTCCACATGTGTCTGATAAAGGATTCTAGCTGCTGGGGTCTCCTTTGTGCAGTTTATCTTTTCATGATGCGCCAAATGTTTTTAATTAATGAAAGGTCTGGACTTAAGGCATTACAAAGTTGTGTTGCTGTAATAGATGTGGAATGTGGCTTAGCATTGTCTTGCTGAAATATGCAAGGACTTCCCTGAAAATGACCATCTGTATGCATATGTTGCTCTTACAACTTTATATGTATAGCATTGATTGTACCAAACATTATATTCAAATCAAAGTTTAAATTCAAGTTTTAGTTCGAAGAAACTAGTAGTGTAATGAGAAGCAATCAAATTTATGTCAAATTTATTCAATGCCTACAGTTATTAAGTGACCTAATGAGAGACATGAAGACAGTTTTAAATTTGGCTGCATTATTGATACTTAATTCTGTTATTCTATTCTCTCATGTGCAGCGGAAACCTTGTAAATGCAGAATGGATTCCTGAGGAAAAGCTAGTGAAGCTACTTACTCCAGCAGTGAGTTCTGCCATACAAGAATGATAATTTTTTATTTATTTATGCTTTTGTTCTGTTAATAAAGAAATCGTGTAACTCATTCGTCACATTACACATTTTTTTCTGCATAATATAAATAAATGACAGCATTTATAAACTATACAATTCTGTTGCAGGGAAAGTTTTGGCAGACAATGGGATTTTCTGATCAAGGAAAGCAGTGTTTGTTTCCAGAGGAGGCTCTTTACCTAATGGAATGTGTAAGCACATTATCTGGTTAAAAATGACTGGAAGCTAGATGGAAAAGTTGCCATTTTAAATACTAAATGTCATTAGATTTTACTGTGTAACTCTATTTAGATTAGTAGAATTTTTGCCCATTAAGATTGTTGAGCACTTTTTTTGCACAATTCTATTCTTTATAATTCATAAAATTCTGGCTTTTTATGTTCATGTTATGATTTTTTTTTTTTTATTAAAATTAACAGGGCAATTTGCAAGTGTTCTACCAGGATCTTCCTCTCTCCATTCAGGAAGGTTATGAAAGTTTCCTTTCTGATGAAACTGTGACATACCTTGAGTACCAGGTTGGTAGTAATCCACATTTAGTACTTGACCTAGTCAGATTTTTGATCCTTCATTAGAAGAATGGAGTAGAGTAAAAAAAAAGTTAAAAAAACTTTAAAAAAAGTTTGGAGTTAAAAAAAAAATAAAAAATCATTACCCAGAATATCAGTGTCCAAATAGTAGGCAGTGGTGGACAAACTATGTACTTGACTTACAGTAGAGATACACTGGGTAAAATATTAGAGTAAAAGTTAGTAAAAGTACAAAGGTATTTGCCTTCAAATGTACTTAAGTATCCAAAGTACTGTAATATATTATGGCTATAATGTTTCTATAATCATTTTAGTCACAAGACTCTTTGCTTAATCAACTCAGTTTATGTAAAAAGACTGTTACTTTTTACACACCGATCTATTTATAGAATGACATTAATGAGTCAAACACTGATGTTTGTGACTGGGATGGGAGAAGTCCCTGATGATGTGTGCTCTACTGTGCTCGATAAATGTGTGATTGAGTTGATGATGCTCTCAATGATGAAGCAGGAAATGCTAATTACAATTTCGGAGGACAGATGAACTTTCTTAAGTCTCCTAAAGACATATTTAAGCTGTTACATCTTTTTAACCAGAGATGTTCTGGTGCCATGACAGATCCTTAGAGATGTGAACACCCAGAAACCTGGAGACCTGGTATACTTCAGTTCCCTTGGTGTAGATTGGAATTGTTTGCTGCTTTTAGATTTCGAGCAGTCCACAATGAGCTTTTTAGTCTTCATGGCTTTGATGGTGAGACAATTGGTGGAACACCATTCTGCCAGGTCTTGAATCTCTTCCCTGTTGGTCGATTAATTGTTGTTGATCGAAATGAAAAATATGGTGTCATCTGCAAACTTGAAGTTATACAAAGGCACACAGTCACGTGTGAACAGGGAGTAAAAGCAGTGGGCTCTGCACACAGCCCTGTTTTACGCCTGTGTTCAGGATGAGGCCAACCTTACATACTGAGCTTAGTGATTAGTTTAGTGGGGATGAGTGAGTCTTTATATCTGTATTGTTGTTATTCAGATGGGTGAGGGCTGAGCACTTCATAACAATTGGGTGGAATTCATTCAGACATTCTGCAATTGAATGCTTAGGCATTGGTATGATGGTTGTAGTCGTTAGGCCTGTGGGACCTGTGGCCTGGGAGAGTGGCAGGTTGAACATGTCAATGAATACCTGTGCCAGTTAACCAGCATGTGCCCTGAGCACATGAGAACATTTAGGTGTATTTTAGATCTACTGCTAATTGCATCTCATCTGATTAAAAGTGCTTTTCGATTCTAACCATTCCCTTCATATCTCCCCTTTCTGTTTTAATATATTATTTCCCACATACTGTTGAATAAGTCTTGAGGATCCTATTCCCTCTTTTCTCTTAAAAGGAGATATTTGTGACATTTGTGTCCAAGTGGACAAGCTAATCTAATGTGCCACCATTCTGTTTACATCTCCCTCAGGTTTTAGAAGTTATTTGCTTTTCCACGTCTCAGCTAAAGGCTGGTGCATTAGCAGAGCCAGTGGTGGTTGTAGAATAGTGATAGTAGACTAAACACAGTGATTGTAGAACAGCCTCCCACTGGACAATTAGACTTATGCTTTCTGTTGTTATGTAACTTTAAAAAACATACTTTTCAAACTGTCATTTTCTTATTTATGTTCAGTGTCTTGCGTTTACACTATGTTCAGTGTATTTTTTACACACTTTTGGCTTATTATTCTGTTCCAATACTTATGAAAGTCATAAATGTTTTTCTGAAATGTGGTTCTTTTCTCCTCCATAGGTGTTTAGTCATTTAAAGAGACTCGGATACGTGTTAAACCGATTGGATGCTAGGTAACTTTGGCAATATCTATATGTAACCATAAAGGTATTATATATATATATATATATATATATATATATATATATATATATATATATATATATATATATATATATATATATATATATATATATATATATATATATATATATGTGTGTGTGTGTGTGTGTGTGTGTGTGTGTGTGTGTGTGTATGTGTATGTGTGTGTGTGTATATATATATATATATATATATATATATATATATATATATATATATATATATGTAATATATATATATCACACACACCATGTCTGGATGAGAAAAATAAACATTTTATGTGTGTGTGTGTGTCTATCAGTTATTTAAATGTTTTTTTGTTTTTTTCTGTAATAGGTCACCCTCTTTATATAAACAACAGCTGAATCAGCCCCCATTCAGCAACAGATCAAGCAAGCACCGAAAGAGGAAATGGAGCCAGAGTCCTAGTTTTAGGTACTGTACATACCACTTAGCTGATGTTTGCACAGTGATATCTTTGGTCATGCATTCTCCTATGGGTGCTTCCACCTTGATTGACATTTAAGGTTCTTTTGGGAATTTATGCTTACGGTTTTGTCCATCTAAAACTTTACACAGTTTTTTTGTGTTTGACACTGAGGGTCAGGAAGTCCTTAAATTAATTTGAAAGGTACGCAGGATCTGGATTACATGCAGTTATCACTTGCATAGGATTCTCCAAATTCTATGGGCATTCATTTGGTTTTGGTTAATTTTAAAATATATATATATATATATATATATATATATATATATATACTTTTTTGAGGAATTCTGTAGGTTCCACTTTTATATCTTTTCACACATTATGATTCTGCTCTTGTTTAGACTGTGTAATAAGAAAAGTACTTCATCTCCAGAGGTATCTTCGGGAGATCAAAAAGGTGAAATTATGACCAGTGTTTTCTTGGAAGCCCCAGGCAACCTACAAACAAAACAAGCTTTTCAGGATGAGACATTAAACTCTGATCCAGAATCAGTCAAAGCTCCATGGAGGAACTGGTGGACAAACACATCAAATGAACCCCAGCCTGATTCATTAAATCCTTCAGAATTGTACTGGGACTTCAGCTGTATCTTTTTTCCAGACCTGGGTTCAAATAGTGCCAACTGTGCATGCCTGCCCCCTCCTGATCCCAGCTTGCTGCCTGGTGATCTGCATGTACCTGAGTGCAAATTGGCTCACTGGCACAGAAATATAAATTTGAAAAAGGAACATCTGTCCAAGCAACAGCAGCAGAGAGATCAAAACCGACACAGATGCAACATTAATGATGACCAAGAGGTGAGTCAGTGCAGGAACTGGGTTGAGTATTTAGAGCTGATGGAGAAAAGAAGGAACCAGCAGCAAAGCGAAAGGCTAACAAACTTCGACAAACATGAGGTTATGCCTCTTGCCCAGCCCAGAAAGTGCAGCTCACATCGTAAGTATTAATGTAGAAATAATATAAAAATAGTTTCTGCATCTTGTTTTTTTTTATGACCGTATGACCTGCATTGGTATTTTTTCTCATTTCTTCTTTTGTAGGTGAGCTTCTGGAGCAAGTCAGCATTATTCAGTCTTATGATTTGCTGGTAGGAAAACCCAGGTACCTGAAAATAATTATATGACTTGTAATATGTTCTTGTTTCATATAGTTAAATATTATTATAGATAAACATTGATAAGACAGTGGTGTTTGAACTGCACTATTTGGCATGCATTGCATTGGGAATCTATTTATAACTTGAATATGTTTCTCAATTTTATGTTTCAATTTTATGTTTCAAATGTTTTCAATTTTATGTTTTTTATGTTATTCTAAAATGCTTAACAAAAAGAATATCCATCTACACTGAATACCACATAAACAGAAGCAAAAAAATCTATTTTAAAATAAATTAGGGCTGCAACAACTAATCGATAAAATCGATAATAATCTATAATAAAAATTTGTTGTCAACGAATGCTGTTATCGATTAGTTAGCGTGAGGGTAATATAACACAGCCACTGGCGAAAATGTCACAGATGAAGGCAAAACATCAGCACGGGAAGCAGAAAATGTATAATCCTCATCATGTAAAAATGGTGTAGTTTAATGAAGCACTACTGTATAAACTGTTTGTTTGATAACTTCGGGACAGTCGCACTGGATCGGTTTTGGCGTGACTCGTGAGCATCGTTGAGCATCAGCTCAGCTCGTGACATATTAAAGGATTCAATTAAAACGGTGTGAACAAACACTAAATTTAAAAGTCACTGTTGTACTAATGCATTTTTAAAAATTTATTTATTTATTTATTTAAATCAAGCCTGTTTGTTTGCTCCGTTCCATTCTCTTTTTATAGGATTCGTCTACAACAGTTACCTTATCTTAATCTGTTTTCAAACGTGATTTACTGCGGGTTTACTACGTTCAAATGCTTGTTTTCAATGTTTGTATATTTAATGAATGCATATAGCATTTAATGATTATAGAATATTAAATCAATTCTATTCTAGATGCTTATATCTTTACAACTAAACAAAATGTCTGTATTTTTTATAGCATGGTTGTCAATTTGCCATCTTCAATTATCATAAAAAACAACACAAATGTTGATTTGCACAATTTACACCTTTCATACTCAAATAAATTGAGCTCTGATATTGGCAAAAGTATTCTGACACTTTTACTTTAGCAGTTTTCACAAATCTGGTTGTTGCTTTTTCTTTATGGTTAATGGATTGCTGTGGAAAAAAGTTAAGCATTTTAGCATGAGGCTGCGACATGACACTATGTATAATTAATGAATATTATTTTGAATGCATCTTTTTTTAAATCTTTTTTCCCCTTTTAGGCTCTCTGACTCAGACCAGTGGGGGATCACTTTCAACGTTTACCAGCCCGACATTGAGTTTAAGAAGAGTTACCCAGGAAAGCCCTATACCCGATTGTGTGTTTCCAGGTAAACAGACGTGATAGGGTGATTAGCAAACAAATTCTATTAAATGCATTCGGTTCTTTATCTAAGACATCGGGAAATTACATTTTTAACAATATTTATGAGATTCATTTAGTGGGATCCCTAATAAATATAGATAATATTTTAACTTATATTAAGTTGTTTTATATCAAACTCATTTATAATTTTTTATTCATATTAATAAGCTAAGAATATACTGTATGTACTTTTCTTGACAGGATGTGAACTTTTTCCAGGGGTGTCAGTTACTGTAATTCTGTAAGATTTCTGGCAGGTTTAGTTTTGAGTCAAAGGAAAACTGTACTTTGTGTTTATTTTTTGCATTTCAGTGTACGATTATTGAATGTATTCCAGCATACAATGTCTAAATTTTTATGTAGAAGTTTGGCAGGCTTTATACAGTGATATAAATTATTAGCGCATTTTATTCTTCCCTGACCTGCAGTTCTTTCAACCAGTAATGCCAAAATAACCAGTATTATAAAAAGTATTTAAATATAAAAGCAAATCAATGTTCAGGGCATAATCACACTATTATGATTTTCCCCCCAACATTTATTATAACTTTAGCATTGACCTTTTAAAATAACCTGGAGGTTCTGAGTTTGAAATCTGCGAGAAAAGCATAAAATTTGTTTTGTAAAATAAAAGCACACAGACATCAAAATGCAATATAGAAATTGTATTAAATGCTCAATATATGATATATAACAATATAAAATGATATAGCAAACAAATTCCAAAAAAGTTGCTATGCTGTGTAAACTGTAAATAAAGACGAATAACAGAATGCAATTAATTACAATAGAACAATTTAATAGAACATTAAAAACATGAACTGTTTAAACTGAAGAAATCTACCACCTGTGTACACATTAAAATTACATTTAAAATTTAATGGCTGCAACACGGCTCAAAAAAGATTGGCACGGGGGCAAGAAAAGGGTGGAAAAGTAAGTGTTAATAAAAAGAAACAGCTAAAGAAACATTTTGCAATTAAGAAAGTAAGAAAAATGCGCTTTATACTTATACACAAATGTGTACTTGCCACATGTGCAGTGCAGTAAAGTTCTTTCTTTGCATATCCCAGTGATGTTAGGAAGCTGGGTTCAGAGCATGAATGGGTAAAAAAAATAAATACTGTATTTTCCGGACTATAAGCCGCTACTTTTTTCCCACGCTTTGAACCCCACGGCTAATTTATGGATTTTTCCTGGGTTTTTTCCCGGTTTCACAAGCTTCAAGCCAAAAAAACTGAGCCCCATAACATTAGACCAATGAGATTGGTGAACGGGTTCAGGTGAACCAATGAAATTCTTTATATTAAATCAGATGCGCTCCCACTAAATCAGGCCGCAGCACATCATAAATATGGATGATGTTCCTCTGACGTTTGACCTGCCGCTCACTCGGACTGTCTACAGGCAATGCGAATCATTCGTCACGCTGAAAACAACCGGGCATGAAAAAACGCACTTCACCTGTGTTCTGAGCTGCACAACATCGGGAGAAAAGCTTCACCGGTGGTGATTTTTAAATGCACGACAATACCAAAAGAAAAAATTGTTGTGAGAGGAAGGAGGCAGACAGTGACTTGACAATGACTTTCTTGGTAGGCTACTGTTTAGATAGAAGTCGTGTTACAGTCACTGTCTTTCATTAAAGCCTGTGTGAAGTTCATTAGTTTCAGTGTAGACGGCTTATAGACAGGTGCGGCTTATTTATGTTCAAAATAAAAATCTTTGTAAAATCTTTGTCGGTGCGGCTTATATTTGGGTGCGCTTAATAGTCCGGAAATTACGGGTACCTAAGAATTTCAGAGTCTCTCAGAAGAATCCTCTGCCCCCTGCTTTATTCTTTAATGCTTGCGGTACCAACAAATTGACCTAAGTAGGCATGGGGGATCGTAATGGTACAGAAGTTCACTCAGATACTGCGGCGTGAGACAATATTTTATAATCAATGCGAGATTTGTTTTGGAGCAGTGTAGACTGATTAAAACAGGGGTGTTGTGGTCATATTTTCTAGATCTAGTGAGGACTCTTGCTGCTGCATACTGGACAAACTGCTGCTTATTTATGCACTTACTCGAACACCCAGACAGTAAAGCATTACAGTAGTCTAATCTAGATGTGTCAAGTCAAGCTTATTTCTATAGCACTTTTCACAATGGAATTGTGAACTAATATGACAAAGAGCACAAAGGACTGTTGATAATCCTGTATCAGACACGAATGGGACAACATTCCTCTCCCAGAACTCCAGCAGGTGGTCTTGCCAATTTCCAGATGTAGCAGTTGTTAAAAAGGAGTTGTTAAAAGGAGACAGGATGCTACACAGTGGTAAACTTGGCTCTGTCTCAACCTTTTTGAAACGTGTTCTATGTTAAGATATAATTAAATTATGGGTTGATCAGATTTGCAAATCATTGCATTCTGCTTTTATTTACATTTAACCCCACTTTTTTGGAATCAGGGTTATAGGTAGCTTGCGTTTGAAAGGTTTTGTTCTGGTAAGAATTAAGGAAGAATTAATATTTTGCTACTGTAGACACCATGAATGGACCTTTAAATAATTGGGATGTATATAGAACTCCAGTTTATTGGTCCTTGTCTTTGAATTAATGAGTTAAAATTGGAATAATAGTGGCTTATTCTGACACCAGAGTCACATTAGCAATGTTAATGTTTGTATACCACTTACTGCTTGATCTTTACTTTTCTTTAATTTCTTGCATCTCAGCAAGTGCTCTTGCATGCAGTAGACCGTGGGAAATTGCTACAAATTGTAACAAAAAGTTACCAAATATAACCTAAACCAAGTAAATAAAGCAGAGCTTGTTGCTTTTCATTCACTCAGAACTAAGCCAAGCAGACGTTGGATGAGAAGGATTAAACATTACCATTTATGATTATTAGTTTGTCCATTTACAAAAACGTTTCGATTAAAAAAGCAGTGACAGCATGTGCTGTTATTCCTGCACCATTATGCACCTGATCTGGATGTATACTAAAGGTTAGTAAGACAACTGGGAGTACACACTAATATGTGCTTTTTGGATATTTATTTTCAGATTAAGTCCCCTCTTTTTTTAGTTTTAATAACCTCCAATTTTGATTCACCAGATATTGGCTCTTTTAGATCATTAGTGAGGTCAGACCTTTGTGTCAGGTGAGGCGAGCTTAAGTGCATTCGGCATTCCAGGTCATCCTAAAGGTGTTTAATGTGGTTGAAATCAAGACTTTTTGCAAGCCAATTCATTCACCCAACTTCCACTCCAACTTTTGCACACTATGTTTTTGTGCATAGGGACATTGTCATGGCCTCTTAGTTCTCTTTAAATAAAATCAAAATTCTTATTCATGCACATTATAAAATGTTAACTCCAAGATTTTATGGCAGACAGCTAAAGAATAATTTTGTAAATGGGCAAATATTTAAGGAACTGAATATATTAATTAATAATTGATTACCATTTTCAGAAACATGACTTGTCTTGTCCGACTTCATAAGTTGCACTTCTGGAAAAAGCCTGCTTACAGCATCAAGCAGGGCAGTTTCCATAACCAGTATGTTTGTGAATTAGGTGGACCCAGCCTCTGGCTTGCTGTATATACTGTGGAAATGAATTCAGAATAATGGCTTACTGTTCAGAAAAAAAAAGGTTTTAAAACTAAACAATGGCTAGATGTTATTGGACTTATCCATGAAATCTTCCATATAAGAATGTCTACAAAGAATTTAGTTTTTATAAAAATTCCTTCATTAAATAAAAATAAAAACGTGCAAAATAATATTGTATAAATAAAATATTCTACTTTTGCTTTATAATAACGTCTATTGACAAAAAATATTTTAATTACTTTTAATTATGGGTAACACTGTAATACATTATACAAATATATTGTTGTTCATATTCACCTGCAAATTTCCAAGAAATCTGGAGCTGACTATTGCTAATGTGCTTATTGTGTGGGGCATAATATTTGCACCATGCAGCCATGCAGATGTGTAAAATGTGTTTTGAAATTTTATTTTGCAACATTAACTTGAGCCTTTGTGTTTTCTTTCAATAGTTTTGATGGTCCAGTCCCAAACTTGCATGTCTTAAAGCAGCTGTCCTTTCAAAGTGGAGATGTGCCTGTGACATTTGCAGTTGTGGACCATGGAGACATTTCATTCTATTGCTTCAAGGAGTTCAAGCTGCCCACTGATGTCTATTGACAGGACTTATGGTATACTTCTTTGCCGTTGGATAGTGTCAAGAAACCAACTGTAACCGGCAAAGCTGTCATATATAGAACGCTATTCAAAATAAATACATTTTATGGCAGTTTCTTATGCTTATTTACTGGGGTTTTAACCAGTGTAGATGAGAATATGCATAGCAAATAGAAATTCATGAAGTAATTGTACAATAAAATGTAAACAAGGACAAGGTCATTATGTTTTAGACAGCCTGCAGGTGGACCTTGTTGTTAGAGAAGAATGAGCTAATTGGTGTGAGCTGACAAGAAGCATATAATAATTTAAATAAACACTCTTTACAATTACAGCAAGCTAAGAAATGTACATTAAACAGCAGAAGGCCACAACAGCTTCCATTCCTGTCATCCAAAAAGAAGTATGCAAATAATGAAAAATGTGTGGTTCTAACCAACCTGCACCAGATAACCTCTGACAACAATATAGAGTTCATTCTTCAACTGTAAACCTTCTAAAGCTGGAAAATGAAGTACTTCCTTTAATTCACTAGCATGTAGTACCATTTTTAACAACGGTAACTTGAAGTAAACACCTGTTGGAATTTTTCAGTCTCCCACATTATAATAAATCTGTTTTTTAAACATGCTTAGACTGTATTATTACTGTAAATAAATAAATAAATTCCTCTCCCATGTTTATGTAAGACATTTTATTTACATGAAACTTGTACACCAAACCTTTTATTAATCAAACCACAGAAAATTGGCACCTTAATGTGTAACAACAACTTTGATCTATTCCATACTGTATATCAACCAATTTACTAGCATTACATTAGATAGATTTAATTTTATGTACAGTCAGCCAAGTGAAAATCTTTTTAGAGAGGAAGGCGTTTGGGAGCTGAAAAAAAGTTAACACATCAAGTTACAACCAGTATCAGATCAAATGCTATAAATTGCCTTGAATCTA
Organism: Silurus meridionalis; assembly: GCF_014805685.1. Taxonomy (NCBI): domain Eukaryota; kingdom Metazoa; phylum Chordata; class Actinopteri; order Siluriformes; family Siluridae; genus Silurus; species Silurus meridionalis. The sequence continues at coordinate 17,545,234 of NC_060897.1, read as the reverse complement.
TTCACAAATATAAGTGAACAATAATATGCTTAAATTGTTAACAGTGGATATGATATAGAATGGATATGTGGATGAAGTCAGTTGTTATTATATATGAAAGGCATAGAGGAAAATCAAGCAATTACATTTTTGCATGATTTACATTTCACATGAAAGCCATAAAAGTCACTTCATAAAAGTCATTTCAAAAGAAAACATATTTAGTACCTTTGACCAGGTATTGATAGATATGAAAGTAAAGTATTCATATGCTCACCATTATTATGTAAATTACCCTTGTTATAAAAAAAATAATAATAATAAAAAAAAAACCTTTTTGTCAGTGTAGTGCCATAAATGTTTGAATAAATGTAAAAATATTAGGAACACATAGGAAAAATCTAATAACCTTTAGCCTTGTTTTTGTGCCCATGTTTCTGCTGTAAAATCCCTCACTTTTACTGCTAGGAAAAGTAAACTGTATGGAGTTGTACCACACCAGCTCTTTAAATAGAAATATGTTTGTGTAGCGCAAAAGTGTATGTAGTTAATCTTAGGGTGGGTACATGGTTTTGTCCCTGTAGAGACTATAGGACTACATTTATGGTTAATGCACATTACTACAAATATAACCTTTGCTTCAGCCATATGGAAAATTTTGAATTATTTTTGACACTTCCTAAATTTATGCTTTGTATAATCTGTAGACGTGTCCCAGCAGGCAAATCAGAAAGTAAATTCTCCAGTTTTACATTTTCAAACTCATTTATAACAAGATGTAGCAAACCACACAGTGAAAGGCATACGGTACATGAAAATTCAATCACAGAATTTCAGTCACATTGAAGCTGTTACATAAGGCCACTTCGTTCAAACAGAAAACCACTTACTGAGTTCATTAGAGGGTCCATCAGAATGAATATTTTTTGCATTAAACATTAAATAATAGAACATTAAATAATTTGAACTAAAAAATGCTTACAGATGCATTTAAGTGCAGATAGTAGATGCTGTAAAACTTTCCAGATCAAACATTTTGTCTAACATTCAGACATGACATATTTAAGGCTGTATTTGCATGAGCACAAAGTTATTTCAAGTCAAAGTAGAAATTTTATTTTACGCTGCCGAGGCTGACTGTGAGACAAAGCGGATCCTCTGAGAGTACAGCAGGTCGATGAAGTAGAGCACTAGATTAGCAAAGGTGAACACTGCCACCACCAGTTTGCTGTCCCATGGACATTTTCCCTGGGGACAATCATCTGGTCGCCCAGGAGAGCCATACTTCTTATCAAAACTGAAGATGGGCCACACCACAGCAGCACTCATGTACAGCAGAACTGCCAGGAAGGTGTATATAATCACGAAGCGGTCGAAGGGCAGTCGCAAAAATACAGTCCTCCCTGAGACAGTCAGGACCACCACCACCACTGTGATGGCAAAGCATAGACTGTAGACCACTACACAGTATTGTGTGGGAATGTGGAGATGGTACTCACTGTCATTTGCCAGAGCACCAAAGATAATGCAAGCATTGAATCCCTGAACTACCTTAAGCAGCCCTGACATGGTGGCCATGTAACCAACTACATGGCCAGGCTTGGCTCTGGTGAGGAGGACCTCAGCACCATAGGCAAATGAACAGACGCTGGAGCACACAGTAACAGCAATGCGGTAGCTCTGCACTTCGCAGCCTTCAGTCGGGCATTCATTACTGAGGAAGTACACAGGGTACACAACAGAAGCTGTAATGTACATTAATGTGGAGAGCATCGCAAAGGCCACTGTGAAATTGTCCCAGGAGATGGGCACACAGCCATGTAGGCGTATCACATCAAGCACGAAGATGAACAAAGTCATGGCGAAACAGAAGCACCAAACGAACATGCAGAAGGTGCCATAGCTGGCACTGAAGCCTGCACTGTGTGCCACCAGAGCCATGGTGGTGCAGCCCAATATCAGTTGGCACATGCGAGCTATACCCAGTAGAGACAGCACTGCATCTCTGTTCAGGTAGTGGCCTCCATAGGGATCCATGAGCCTCGTAGTACAGTCTGGATGGATTCAAACGGCTCCTCTTGTAGACTCAGAGATTTGTTCCCAGCACATATGACTCCACAGCCTCGCCCTCTGTCCAGCTCTTTTTTTAGATGCCCTTTAATTACCAATCTCCTTCAGTGCTTGCCTGCCACACTATGTGATCTGGTGTGTGGGATCAGATTTTTAGTTCTTGTATACTGTTGGTCTCTAAACATGAATCATTTTACCCAAAGGTGTTTCATTTCATTACTTCACTATTATATTTTATCATTACATAAAATCATTGTCAGTTACACCTTTCCTAAAAAGAACATTTATTCAATACCTTTGACTATGATCTAAGATGAGTCTAAAGATAGAAACATAAAATATTAATGATGTTCACCATTATTTATGCTCGGTAAATTATCCGTTTTATAAAAAATCTTCCTCTGCAAGCTTCCAGTCCTGTTAATGTAGTTCCTCTTAATGAAGAGAAGATTACAGAAGTTACTCATCCATGCTGAAGAAGAGTCCAAAAAAGTGGAAAAAGTCCTTTTAAGAAATATTAGAAAGAAAAAGGTACAACCTTCCTCCTAGAGTTGCTTCTGTGTCTGAATACTCCTTCAAATGCTCCCACTTGAAAAGCTATGAAGAGTAGGCAACTAAACAGAGTTGTACCAAACCAGTGCTATAAATAGGAACATATGTCTGTGTCAAGCAAAAGTGTATGTAGTTATCTAAGGGTGGGGATATGGGTTTGTCTCTGTAGAGACTAGAAAACTGCAATTAAGTCTCCTAGAGGGCTGGTTCATACACATTAAGCATATATAACATTTGCAATAGCATGAGGAAAATTGTTAAAAAGAAAATAAATACAATTGATAAAAAAAAAATGTTATTTTTGAGATACTTCTAGATTTCTACCTTGTAAAATGGAAAGAGGAGTGAGAAGTCCTAAAACGGCATATTAGAAAGAAAGGTCTTCACTTTTACATGTTTAAACATTTGTTTGTATTGAAATGAGACTGCAGAGGAATGGAGTAGCAAACTAAAACTGAACAGTGCACACAATGTACACTATATGTACAAAAGTATTGAGACACCTGTCTTTTCCAGCCATATGCGATTCCTCATATTATCACAAAATTGAAGGCACACCATTTTGTAGACATCCATATGTCTCTGGATACAGTAGCATCAAATTAGGTTTATTTTATTTTTTATTCTTTAAAGAATTAAATAGAATGAAACAATACATTTCAGCATAGGAAATTAGTCCCTATAAGTTTATCCCTATATAGTGTTGACAGTGGCAAAGAAAAATATAATAAAATATAACATCATATTTAATATTTTAGCAGTATTTCTGAGAGGAAGGTAGGCTATACTAGATATATAATCTACATGAGCTTAAAAGGAAAAACTAGTCAGTAATCACACCCTGTTCTTTTACTGCTGCACATGAGGAGAGGATGAGACAGAATAACCATCCAGAGATCCTCTGTAATCAGAAAACATATTTCTAGCTGTATGCTCTCCTAGCTGAAGTACTTCTATCTGATCTGAATTTAGCAGAATAAAGTTAACAGGCATCCACTGTCTAATGCACATTCCTTAACATTATTAAGCAGATGTTTCTCATCTGGCTTTGCTGAAACCTGCTGAGTATCATCAGCATAACAATGGTAGCTAATAGCGTGTATTTGAATCATCTTCATTTTACCACTTTAACCAGCACTGTCTTTGTGATATGATGATGCCAAATCCTGACTGATAGATTTCATGAATGTTATTTCTGCAGTATGTAAGTGCGAGCATAACTGCGCTGCTACAATCTTTTCTAGGCTTTTGGAGATAGAAAGGAGATGTGATATTGGCCTATAGGTGGAGTTGAGGTTAGGTTTTTTAATTAAGGGTTTCATAACTGCCAGCTTGAACGATTTAGGTACATGTGCACTTAGCCAGTGCTAAGAGAAGAATCTATTATTTTTAGAAGAGGTTTAATTGGTTCACAAATATCTGTTTGTCGGATCAGATAGTGGATCCACTAGACACGTTGATTATTTTGACTTTAAATGGACATTCACTGCCACCCAGATAAGGATGTGTTCCTTTCTGAATCTGGTTCCTCTCAAGGTTTCTTCCTCAAGCCATCTCAGGAATCTTTTCCTTGCCACACAGTTCTTTTATAATCTCTTTACTTCTGTAAAGCTGCTTTGAGAAGGTGTTTATTTAAAAAAATTAGTATATGAATAAATGAATTGAATTAATGCAGAAATAATTGAAATTATTTTGCTCGATTACATAGGAGTAAAATATTGTAATTGCTATAATTTTTTAGTTTGTGTGAATAAAAGACTGATCTAGGATCATTTTGTTATCTGTAGGGTACAGTGAACCAGCAGTGCTAAGAGTTTTCTTTCACTTCGGAGGCTCTTAGTCCATGCTGTTTAGAATAATACAAATTTAGTTTGATGCCTTTTATCCACTTTATCTGATCAAGTTTTGTGTAGTCAGATGATGATGATCTACTCATAGACAGACAGACGGACAGACATATAGATCACTTTATTCATCCCAGAGAGAATAGTTGGTGACTGGGAAATGTTTAATATGTTTTATATTGTCATTTTTACTCTGTTCTCTACCAAAGTGATTTAAAAGGAAGATTATATTGAAGTGTAAACTTTCAATTTTTCAATTTTGTCTAATGCATTTAGAAATGACAGATTTTCTATTTTATACACTCTCTATTTTCACAGATGCTTTGCACCTAAAGACTGCCTGAAATCTAAAACACATCAACTAATCCTAAATTTCCCTCCTGGAGATGCTTTGTCAGGCCCTTAATGCAGTCAACTTAGGTTGCTACTTGTTTTTGTATATGTCTGCTTTACGTTTTGGGTTTTAAGTTTTTTCAGTAAGGGAAAAGCATGTTCACTTATGTGGTGACTGATTTGGTCATTTAACACACACAAGGAATTTGGTTCCAGCTGTTAGTGACTCTCAAAGTACAGACATAAATAACACTATACATTCAGCTTGTCTACAAGACAAAACAGACAAGACAAGAAAAAAACGACTATACGAAACAATACAGACAATTTGAGACAGTATAGACAGTGATTCAGTGAATCTTTGTGTTAAGACTTTTCTGGATTGCTATCCTAGTTTAGGATAAGGATTATCCCACACCACTGTAGGGCACTGGTGCGATCAGGTTTATAGCATTTGACTGAATCTGAGTAGAAGCATTTCACTGCATGTCATACCCTGTATGTATGTGTATGTGACAAATAAAATTTGATTTGATTTGATTTGAAATTATAGCAACCACATCAGCGACCCAGTTCAATTAGTGGTCATACATTATGATGCTATAATACTGCTAAGTTTGACAGATGATGTGCTATGCTTTGGCTCATGCACCTTTCTTTTTGTTCTTGAGTATATTCAGTAGACTACCCTTTGTATTTAGATTCATAAAGGCAGTGATTCCTACCTTGGACAGTGATAAAAATGATACATATCTTTAAATATTCTTGAGTTTTGATTTTTATAAATGTACTGCCTTATTTATTTGGCCACTCCAAAAGTTTCTACTGTCTCCCTGATTTGTCTTGTTTGGTTTTTCAGGCATCTTTCCCTGCACTTGCCTTCTTCCCTTGCATTGATATCTCTTTGGATCACATAGTAAGAGCTCTTATTAACAGCTACCAAATACAACACTAAATATAACACTTGGAGTTCACTTCTATTTCAATACAATAGAATTTATTTTTAATAGTGCTTTTAACAACGAACATTGTTCCAAAGCTGGTTTTGTCGAGAAAAATATTCTAATCCACTTTATCTAGCATGTGTTCTAATCAAAATAATATTAATCCAACTAAATGACCTAATAATTACTATAGAACCGATTAGATATAATAAAGTAGCTTAATTAAATCTATTAAGTGTATATTTTAATCAAACTCATGTAACCTATTTTACTCCAAGTATAATTAAAATAATAATCAGTTACTAATAAATAGAATAGAATAGAATAATAAATAGATAGAATAGACTTAAGCATGTTTATTGGGAAAGAAGAGGTTGTGGGCCTCAGCCGCTACAGAAGACATGGGTGAGCAATCAGGATTAGACTCAGGGGAAGATATGGGAGGAGAATAATGATCAGGTGAGAGAACAGGGGAAGTAGGAAAATAATCAGTTGTGAACCAACATAAAGGATCAGGTGGAGACGGTTGGTTTGTTGCAGGAATGTGAGAGTCGTCATAGTCTTCAATGTCAGTGTGTGTCACCTGGTGATAAACAGCAGTGAGGTCAGACGAGGTCTGTGTGCCAATATCACGCGTAAAAATACTCTGCACGATGCGAGGAGGCAGACAGGGGTTCTCTGGAACAGCTGGGGTAGAGAGATGTACAATAAAGGGGTGGAGAACCAAGGTTCGGAGATAAGAGGAACTGTACAAAACAAGAAAAAGAAGGTGATAACGAGAAAATAAGGGGAATTTGCTAAGGTGAAGAAATTTAAAAAATAACGGTGTCATGTGACATCAGGGTATAAATATGAGTGTGTGCAAAGTGTGTGTGCTTGATCATTTTTATGTGATGGAGTGGCCACCTTCTATGAGCTCATTTGAACATGACAGCAATAAAGTAGTTTTGCTTTTACTCATCCAAGACTGAAGATCTTTCATTGGCTTTTAAGGATTATTTCATTTTATTTTATTATTATTGAGTGTAACATTGGGAATCAACTGCAACAAAGAATCCAGAATGTGTCTGCTCAGAGATGGGTTCTGAGTTCAGACAGTTAACAGTAATAAATACATTCTGAATGTATATATTTGTTATAAATATAAAATCAATAAACTCCATAGCTTCTATTTCTGTAATTTGTCATGAAATAAGGAAACACAGCTGGCCAAGCATCAGTCAAGCATTTGCTTTTGAGCCTGAGAAAATATATGATGTAAAAGAAATGGCTGTAATTCCAAGATAAGGTCTTTCCTTCGGCTTTAATTTGAAGAGCCAAAAATACATCTTTGATAATCTTGATAAATAAAAATAATAATAATTTTTCTAGACAAGGATCTGCATCACAAGGTGCAGACAACAAGCATTTACGCAGATTGAATTACATGCTATCATTGGCACATATGTACTGCAGGCAGAGGTGGGAAATAATGGAGTACAAATACTTCGTTACTGTACTTAAGTAGATTTTTCAGGTATCAGTATTTTACTCCACTATTTATTTATTAGACAACTTTTTACTTTTACTCATTACATTTTTACACAAATATCTGTACTTTCTACTTCTTACATTTTCAAAACCGGCTCGTTACTTAAGTTTTAATCCACTGATTTGGTGAAATATATATTTTTTATTTTCACTGCGCGCCGATTTCAGCCGAACAACCGATTTCCTGTTACTGCGCGTCTTTTTCAATCCGCTGGTGTATAAAGTCCTGACTCTCACTCTTTACGAAGATAAGAATCAGCAGGCAGAAGGCAGTAAGAAGTTTGGGGTTAATGTGGATGAGACAGAGGGAGTCAGTGATGTAAACATGACTGAGAACAGACACATTCATGATCATCATCATCTTTTCTCTGCTTGTGTTCTATATGTGGATCTTCAGCCTGAATACGTTCATTAGGTAACAACATTTTTAATTCGTTTTGTATTAATACATTTATATTTGGCTGTCAAAATTAAAATTATTTTAAACGGCACTAAATGTTATTAACACGCTATTAATTCAGCGCTCATTTCTGTTTCTACCATTTTTATATAAAAAAAAAAAAAAAATGTAAATAAATAAATAAATAAATAAATATGAAAGAGGCGAAAATAAAACCTCCAGCAAATTAAACCTCTTCTAAAAATAATAGATTCTTCTCTTAGCACTGGCTAAGTGCACATGTACCTAAATCGTTCAAGCTGGCAGTTATGAAACCCTTAATTAAAGGGTAACATACACTTATTCACGACGTCCCTTCTTTACTTAGATATAAAATAAATAAATAAACTCCACCGAAAAATAATTTTAATCAGTAAACTTTTGCTTTATTTTTGCACAAAGTCTCAAATCAAACACCAAATCCGCCATGTTTTACACAATTAACCCTCTGGGTGGCGTTTTGTGGGTTTTTCCCTCATAATGGCGACACGAACATAAATTACTGTCTTTATTGATTGTACAGATAAAAACATTAAATCATTCAAACCTGTAAAATGTCTATGATATATATATATATATATATATATATATATATATATATATATATATATATATATATATATATGTAAGCTTCTTGACTGGAAGAGGTACAGTTTCTCCGGTATCACCTCATTAACTGTCCGTGTGAAAACATAGCAAAGGCTTCTGCACTATTTGCACGATTGCTACTTTTTGCACTTCTGGTAGATGCCAAACTGCATTTCGTTGCTGTGAACCTGTATTGTGCAATAACAAAGTTCTATCTATCAATCTATCTATCAATCTATCAATCTATCTATCAATCTATCTATCAATCTATCTATCTATCTATCTATCTATCTATCTATCTATCTATCTATCTATCTATCTATCTATCATCAAATATTAATATGATGTGAGGTCCAGTTAACAGCTAAAACAGGTAGAAGTAATAACTACTTTTTACTTAAGTACATGTCAGACTGCTTTACTTTCACTTAAGCAAAAAAGTTTAATCAGTACTTCAACTTTTACCCGAGTATTTTAAAACATGAGTATCTGTACTTCTACTTAAGTAAACAATGTGTGTACTTTTGCCACCTCTGACTGCAGGCAGTCATTAAGTGATATATTTATTATGAATTTTAGATTGTATGAAACTTGTTTCAGCCACTCAGTCTTCTTTATTGTACATTTGCATTCACCCCATGGGCCAGTAGTATATTCTAAGTAATTTAATAAACAATAAATAACAATCCTGGTGCACTATAGTGAAGATGCATATAAGGCCAAATTAAGGTTATAATCTGAAATGAGCCTGCATATACATAAGGACAAGTAAAAATGTTCTTTAAAGAGGCAACAAGAAATTTTCATTGATCAAAACTTTTAAAGTAGCAATCAGTAAACTCCAAAAGACCTAAAGAAATCAATAACCAGAGAACCTTAACAACTGACCATGTCTCCAGTCAAGTCAGCAGAATACTATAAAAAGCATTCATGCAAAATAGAAGTGAGGCATTTTGTTTGGCTGCCTGGCTTTCATTGGAGGTTTGTGTTTTATTTTTAGATGCCACCGGCTTGCTGACTTACTTCACAAAAAAGCCCCTGGCCTGAGTCATGTGGCGAGAGTATTCACCAGGGCAAGGCTGGAAATGATGCAGACAGAGTTGCACTAAAGAGTAAGGAAACTGTTAAAGTGTGGTCTTTTCATGTAAAACAGAAGTTAGTCATTTTAACATGCTGCAGTCCTTTTCCCTTTATTGTTCATATGTTTTAGAATTGTTCTATCTCCATCTATCTCTCGAAATAGAGCACTTCCAGCATTTAATGTGTTTGCCCTCAAGGATTGGAAGCATCTCTTTAAATGCAACAGAGAAAAGAGTCCCTTGTTGGAATGGCTAAGGTCCTCACTATCTTCCTGGCCCTGGGACGGGTACTGCTTGCTGTAGATGCCCTGCAGATCAGGGAGCTCGGTGCGGACTGTACGCTCAGCTGATCCCACCACCCTCTGAGGCTCTTCTGTCCTGCATGGTGCTTTTCCCAAACCAGAAATTGATGCACCTTGGTACCGAAAACTGTCCACTCTCGAGACTGGGGTCCCACTGATCTTTTGTGGTTGGTATGACTGCTTCTGCTTCTTGCTGAAGTCCACTATAACTTCTTAGTCTTGCTGACTTTCACAAGAAGATTTTTCTCCTGGCACCATCTCTCCAGGTTTTTAATTTCCTTTAGGTAGGCCGCCTCGTCATAGTTGGAGATCAGGCCCACCACCAGGGTGTCATCAGCAAACTTGATGCCGGTGGAGGAAGTGGCCACACAGTCATATGTGTACAGCAAGTACAGCAGGGTGCTCAGAAAACCCGAGGAGCTCTAGTTTTGAGGGTGAGGGAGGATGTGGTTTGTTTACCCACCCGTAAGGCTTGTGGTCTGTCTGGTCGGAAGTTGGAGAACCATGGACAGAGGGTTGGGCTTGGAGTCCCAGGACCTCCAAATTAGAGGTGAGCATGGAGGGAATTATGGTGTTAAATGCTGAACTGCAGTCCACAAAATTCTTTTAAATTTTAGCAACATTGCGGCAGCTGTTTTAGGGTATTACTTAATAATTTTTTCTTCTTATTCTTTAGCCATTCAGATGTAGAACTCCAATTCCAAAAAAAATGGGACACAGTGTAACATGAAAATAAACAAAGAATGCAAGGATTTGCAAATCTGATAAAAAAATATTTTATGCACAATAGAAAATAGCAAATGTTTGAACTGAGGAAATATATCATTTTAAGAAAAGAATTAAACAGCTTTTTACACTGTTAAAGAGTTGGATTCTCATGCTAAATATCTCAAAACATTATTTGGATGTATGACAAAGTATTTCTGTGCCTAATACACTTGGTTTTGTATAAGTTTTTCTTTATTATTTTAGTCCTCTATGACATCAGGTAGGGTGTAATTCCTCTTATGGCACTCCACCAAACTAGCCCAGACCTCTGTTTTAGCTTAATTTGTCAATGGATCACCAGCATCCTGACTAGCAACAGTTAGTGCGACTGGGAAAATTCATGTCAAACATCCAAACTATCGGCACTGGTGGCCCCCCCAGGGATGTGTTCTCTCTCCACTGCTTAGTGATTATGACTGTGACAGACATATTTTCTTTTAAAAAAACAGTCCATGGTCTGAGGAGAATCAAGGGGATTTACGGCATTCGACAGACACCCTTATCCAGAGCAACTTACATTTTATTACATTCATACAACTGATGATGCTTGATGTGGCTGAGATTTGAACTCACAACCTTCGGATCAAAAATCCAATGCCATAACCAATAAGCTACCATCTACTTAGAAGAGGAGCGTTGTTCCATTTGTATCTGATACATAATTCTAGTTGTTCAACATTCCTGGGTCTTCTTTGTCGTATTTTTCGTTTCATGATGTAAGACTTTTGCTTGATCCTGACCAAAAGGTCGGCCCTCCCCGAGAACACAGCATGGATGCCCGAGAGTGCAGGGTGTGGGCCCTGTAGATGCCCGAGGCAACAAGGACATTAAAAGAGCTCTTTATGACACAACACGTTTCCTCCAGGACTCACGGCAGGGGACCAAGACCCCGCAACACCCCTCTCGAGAACCAGAACTTTATCTGGAATACAGTAGGCTCCCCGGAGAGCTACCCTTGGTCTTGACCACCACATCTCCATACAAATGGTGGATCTGCAGACAAGTGTCTGACCCTCTTCCCTCCTTTCCCTGTTACATCCTCAACACAGGACATTCTACAGCACACCAGATGATTATGTGTAAGAAAGGTCATATCACATGTAAATAACGACAGAAAATGTTCGTTTCATTTCTTTACAAAGGTTTATCGCGACTGGTACACAGTTCCCATTTCCACAGCAATAGAACAAATAATAAAAAAGGTTTAATAAAGTTAAAGAAAACATAACTCTATACAAGGGGCGTGCCCCACTACAGATGTATACAGGCGAGGTGCCTCCCACGGGTCTGTAAGAACCAATCAATGGAAACTTCCATTGCTAAATAATGTTTACATAATGTTTACTCTATCTGGGTATTTAAGGAGGACTGACCAACAATTCAGGGAATCTGTAAACAGATATCCCACACGCACTGTGTGTCGTTTTTACCAGGTATGAAAGGTTTTATATTTCCTGTTTAAATGTAAATACTATTGGCTTGTATTTGTGTTATATTTATTTGAACTACAAATTGGCTTTGAATTGTGATTTTCTTACCTGGTTAATAAATTGTTATGTTTGATTTTATTCTGTGTTGCTCTGTAAATCTTGACACTGTAAGTAATAACATTTCTGATCACTCTAAATAGGGTCAGCCTCAACCTCTGATTATTTCAATATTATTCTATTCATTATCTGTGGTTAGAAATAATTATTGTAATAATTGTCACCTCTAAGGGGACTAAATAAAGTATGTTTAAAGTTGAGCACGCAGAGAGTGGCCGCTTAAGCATATAGTCCAACCTCTGGCAGCGACCAATACTGATTCACGTATGACCGTTGACCAGTATATTAATTATAGGGCCCATACTAGGATCATGTGCGACTGTGCGAACCGAATTAACGAGTGTAATGCCAGAGCTTAATCAACATAACTAAAGAAACATCCATCAAAATTATACTATGGAAACCGCCGTTGGACCAGTGGGTGGTTCCCCGCCTTACAATGATCTGCCAAATGTAAATGATCTGGACTGCAGACTGCCCAGATCAGCATCCTGACTCTGCTACTACAAAGCCATACTATTGTAATAGATGCAGTATACGGTTTAGCTAAAATTTGCATGGCCGTCTCTGTAAAAGATGTGGTCTGGATAAAAGCATATGCTGCTCTAAAACCTGTATTTACCTTTCAGCATTAATGGTGCCTTTCCAGATGTCAAAGCTGCCCAATCCATAGGCATTAATGCCCCCCCATACCATCAGAGATGCAGGCTTTTGAAGTGCTGATAACAAGCCAGATGGTCCCTCTTTTTAATTTGCAGTGACCTTGGTTTCCAAAAATAATTTTAATTTCTATTCAGGTTACGTCCACATTCATCAGTTGAGGCAGCAGTTGAGTGATCGATCAATCAACTGATAACAGCCAACATGATAACTAGAAAGATAGATAGCTAGAAACACAGACAGCTTTATTAATCCTAGAGGGAAATTCACTCCAACAGCTGCAGATAAATTAAAAGTAAATTAATATTAAAGAACAAATAAAAAACTATTAATTTTTTGTAAAAACGTTGTTGAATGATCATACACAGTTTATTCTCACACAATCTCTATTATGCTCCGCTGCAGTGAAAAATGTGTTGCTCAGCTCCATGCATAGACCTCAAACCTTTCTGTTCATTATCAATTTATTGATTAAAATATTATGGCATCAGTGTGTGCTGGCCTGTTTGCTTATTTGTACTCCAAGATTTTCAGTAAACACGAGTTAATGCTATCTTGCTCATGTCACTCTATTAGACTGTTGCCTCGCCTGCCATGTACCTTCTCCAATGTCTGCTGTTAAGAGGTTAATTTAGGTTCCGTTAAGAATGTCTATAATATATGATATTGCTTGAATCGAGATCAGTAGTTGTAAAAACACTATAGCAGAAAAGAAGAGCATAAACATATCCTAATTCCAAATTTAAAAAAAATCATGAAATACAATACAAACGGAACTGTAGAAATATTTGTTGATTTACAGATTAGTGTCTTTTGTACAATCTTCCTGGAAGGTTCATTCAGGGTTTTGAAATTTGTTTATCCCTGCCTTTTGCTGCTCTTTTCGCTCCATAATCTGCCTCTTTAGTTGGCGGTAAGCGTGGACAACCCTTTCATGTTCTTCCTTAATTATCCTCTGTCTTGCCATAGACGGCTTAGCTGTTGACACATCAGTGTGGCCAAGCATAGAACTTAGAAGAAGATTGTTGGAGGCCTTCTAGAGAAACATAAAATCGCCAAACATAAAAATATTCAAACTTTAGTATCAAGAAAAGTCAGAATACATTTTTTAATTCAATTTTTTTTTAAATAACTTCTCATAAATGAAGACAAGATTTCAGATATAGCTTACCTGGGATTTTACAGGAGCCTTCTTTGGTTTAACAGTCAGTGATGGAGGTGCCATAGCAACCTCTCCAAACTGTACTTTATCTTTAAAAAAAAAAAAAAAAAGAAAAATTAAACATAAAACGTGACACTGTGTATAAGGTGCGGGTAGAATAAAAAAATAAAATAAAAAAAATAAAAAGTAATCATTATATATATATATATATATATATATATATATATATATATATATATATATACACACACACATATACACACACACACACACACACACACACACACACACAGTGGAACCCCGTTGTACGAGCATAATTCGTTCTTGAAAATTGCTCGATTTTCCCCATTAGAATGAATGTAAAAGAGATTTAATCCGTTCCGAGATCTCATTCGATCGCTTATTTCTGCACTTATAAAGTATTCGTAGCCTATTTTAACAAACAAATACACCGCAAATTACCGTAATGTAAATATAACACTTACTCATGTGATAGTGGTTGGTTGCGAGTGTGAGACACACCACGCTCATAACCTCCTCGGTTTCTATGGTAATTCTACTTACTTTCGCTTTCACAGCACCATCACTGATTTTATTGGGAGAAATTCTTCAAGATTTCTAGTGAAATAAAAAATATAAAACTAAAAAAAGTTATGTTTTTGCTGCACTGAACAACGAGAGCGACCGAGTGATACGTCATCAACTAAGCGACTGATGCGACCCTCCGCCGAAAACGGGGAACCGGCAGTGTGGGTTTGCTCGTGCCTTCGAAATTTGCTCGTGAAACAGGGTAAAATTTTGCGAGCAAGTTTGTTCGTATCTCCGTTTGCTCGTACTATAGGTTGCTCGTACAACAGAGTTTTACTGTATATATAAAATGTTAATAAGTGGAAGTGGATACATGCCTACAAATATCTTATTTTCCACAAACTTCTCTTTCTTGACTTTTTTCTTACGCTGGCATCTTCCTTTTTTAGACCTTAACAGAAAGTGCAAACAAAACATTAAAAATATCAATCAAAAGGACTTCAGCAATAAAAATAATTGGTACAATGTTAGATGTAGACAAAAACTAACACTTCTTTATGAATTTCTTTGTTGGAAGTTGTTGTTGTTGTTGTTGTTGTTTTCTCCTTCATGTATTGCTCAGGACGTCTCTCTGGCTGGTTTTTGGTGAGAAACAAAACACGCTGTGTTTCTTGTGACATGCGCCACAGGTAATTCTTCTCTGACTCTTTCTTTCCCCTCCGAAAGTGTGGAACTCTGATGTGTTCCTGCTCATTGATCTCTGTCTGTGCCTTGGGCTTTTTTGCTACAGTAAAGAGTGGACAAGAAGGTTCAAAGTATTATTTTCATCAAACATTGCAGAGAAAGACCATTCAAAGCCAAACTGTATGAATGCAATTAGAGAAAAAATAAACACATGACACTGGAAGGTCATTTACTGTATGTAGAATTACTAAGAATAACAGAAAAAGAAGAGCATGTCAACATGAACCACCTTTTGCTAACTAAAGAGGCATTTTTTCCTCCTCAAGTCAAATCTGTAGATTTAGAAAGGAGCTGTTAGACAATGAATAAACTGAAAGGAAATCAACTCAGTTTATGTGAAAAGACTATAATGTCCTAGCACAACTATCTATAAATAGAATGATATTAATGAATCAAACACTGATTTATATCTATTAAAGTGATCATGACCTCAAAACCTTTTTAACTTCTTCAAAAATAATTGTGTTGTGGCACGTTAGTCAGGAGTTTCTTAAATCATTTATTCCTCTCAAAATGTTCTGCTTGCTGTTGATCTGATGCAGAACTGTGTCGTTCAACACAATCAAAACAATTGGTGGCTTGCTCTGTGTTTTGACCAGTTAAGTTTTTATCCAAATTTCTATTCATAAATAAAAACTAACGACTCATTTTGCAAAATGTAGTTGAGTTTAAAAAAAAAAAAAAAAAAAAAAAAAGATTTGACGTTGAAATGTAGTGAAGTTAAAGTAAAAGTCTCCCTAAATGGAAATTATTCAGTATAGTTACGTTAAAAAGGTTGGTAAAGTACACTAACAAATTAGATTTTTGTCAACCACTGCAATCCTATCACACAATGTGCCCATAGTTTGCTAGCTAAAGTTTTCCCCTTGCACTTGCATGACTCAACAAAGAGACTTAATGGGAGTCAGTCATATAGTTGGCCCATGGGCTAAAACGACTTATTAAAAGCTTTAAATTGTATTTATTCAGTTCAATAACTATTGAGTAAATGCCATTATATGTAAAACATTTATTTACATGTCGTTGATTGTGTGATCCGAGTCCTGATTTAATATTTAAGTGTAATTTTTAATTATATTTATGCAGTAGTCTCTTTTTTTTTATTTTTATTTTTTACTTTTATTGTGATCATCAAGTTTACTTAAAGCCTGTATCTTTCTAAAATTCATATTCAAATAAATAATTTTTCCTGAATGTAATTCCATATAATAATAGTATTTCCCAAGAATATTATATTTGCATACAATTGTTTCCACAAGCTCTTGGCACCTGTAGTTATTAGAGATTTCCTCCTAATAAGGATCCAGTGTTTTGTCTGAGGTTTTGGGCAAGTTGCTTTAATTTTTCTCATGTTGAGAAGGACAAAGTGGCATGGTCACCAAAAAAAAAAAAAAAGATTTGACGTTGAAATGTAGTGAAGTTAAAGTAAAAGTCTCCCTAAATGGAAATTATTCAGTATAGTTACGTTAAAAAGGTTGGTAAAGTACACTAACAAATTAGATTTTTGTCAACCACTGCAATCCTATCACACAATGTGCCCATAGTTTGCTAGCTAAAGTTTTCCCCTTGCACTTGCATGACTCAACAAAGAGACTTAATGGGAGTCAGTCATATAGTTGGCCCATGGGCTAAAACGACTTATTAAAAGCTTTAAATTGTATTTATTCAGTTCAATAACTATTGAGTAAATGCCATTATATGTAAAACATTTATTTACATGTCGTTGATTGTGTGATCCGAGTCCTGATTTAATATTTAAGTGTAATTTTTAATTATATTTATGCAGTAGTCTCTTTTTTTTTATTTTTATTTTTTACTTTTATTGTGATCATCAAGTTTACTTAAAGCCTGTATCTTTCTAAAATTCATATTCAAATAAATAATTTTTCCTGAATGTAATTCCATATAATAATAGTATTTCCCAAGAATATTATATTTGCATACAATTGTTTCCACCGAAGCTCTTGGCACCTGTAGTTATTAGAGATTTCCTCCTAATAAGGATCCAGTGTTTTGTCTGAGGTTTTGGGCAAGTTGCTTTAATTTTTCTCATGTTGAGAAGGACAAAGTGGCATGGTCACCAAAAAAAAAAAAAAAAAAAAACAAGCATGATAACATGAAATGTGGGGTTAAGGAAAAGATACAGTATCTTACGAAAGGGAGTACGCCCCTCACATTTCAGCAACTATGTTCATCTTTTGAAGGGACAATACTAGAGAAATGAGGAAGCTGGAAGTGGCCAAGTATGTCTCCAGACATAAGCCCTATTGAGTACCTGTGGGGCATCCTTAAGCAGAAGGTGGAGAAGCTCTGTGATGCCATTATAGAGGAGTGGAAGAGGATCCCAGCAACAACCTGTGCAGCTCTGAGGAAATCCATGCCCAGGAGGAGTTCACTTTATGTACTTACTTTTTTTAGAGGACAGTAAATCTATACTGCTATACAAGCTGCATACTGACTAAAATATATCCATGTTTCATTTCTATAGTATTGTCCCTTGAAAAGATATATGAAAATGGTTGCTGAAATGTGAGGGGTGTCCTTACTTGCGTAAGATACTGTATATATCAACATTTGTCCTCAACAATAAAAAGCTTCCATTCAATATATTTTCCACTTACAATTAAGCAAATAAAAAGTATAAACCATGCATTTCATCCGTGCATTTGTATTCATAATCTCAACATGAAGTATAAATAGCCATCAATAATTGTATATTCTTGGATCATGCAGAGTATATTTCTGCCTGACTATTTTCCTGTCCTGTCATTCAGAAATTCTGAATTTCTGCATAAATCGCCATATTTATTAGCAATAAGTTATTGGGTTTTTAAAGTATTTAAGTCTTTTCTGCAATATTCCTCGGAAGCTTGTACATTTCTGCCACATAACTTTTTTGTTCAATCCTTAGCTGTTTTAGCTCATACCATTCTCAGACTGAAGACAGTCCTAAGAATAATAAAATGCAGTTAATAACCAACCAGGTGTTAAAAAAAAGGCAAATAGATTTAAATAACTACATTTATGATACAATATAATAATAATAATGAGTTTGTAATTGTAAACAGTGTGATGGATACTAGAAAAGGAAATTAAGAAGAATGGTGCATCGGCCTGGGTTCGATTCCCGGTCAGGGAACCAAACCCAGCCATTAGTGTTGCACAATCCAGTGCACTCTTAGTGCCGGTCCAAAGCCCGGATAAATGGGGAGGGTTGCGTTAGGAAGGGCATCCAGCGTAAAAACGTGCCAAATCCAACATGTGGATCATGAATACGGATGATTTGCTGTGGCGACCCCTAATAGGAGAAGCCGAAAGAAAGTTTATGGTGCAGTAAACAGATAGAAGTAGGTAGGGAAGCCTGCAATTTGACGCAGAAGGTACATTTAGTATATTACAGTAAATGAAGCTGTGCAAATAACAATAATATGCAAATAATGTAATGTGCAAATAATGTAATACAACAAAAATGACTGATAACTGATAATTGCAGTAAGGTGCATCTGTTTCTCAAAACATGAATTTAATTTTAGGGGTTTTATTTGACACCAACATTTTTTTTCCTTTTTCCATTGAATCTACAAAAGATTTCTAAAAGTTGCTCTATGTAAGGCAGTCATCATTTGCACTAAAATGAACAATGTCCCAAGGCTGGGGTGTCCAATCATTTCCACAAAGGATACAGGTTTTCGTTCCAACTAAGCAAGTTCACACCAAATTCTACCTGTTTAAATCTAATGATTTTCAATGACTATCGGGTATGGCCCTTGATTAGTTGGAATGAAAACCTGCACCCACAGCACCACTTTGTGAAAAAGATTGGACACCCCTGATCCAAGGGATATCTCAAAAAAAGGGAAAGAGGTTGTGTCCACTGTACTCGTCCTGCAATTCATACCTCTCATCATTTTCTTCAGTTTACTGGATCCCATATTCATTTTCTCTTTACTTTTCATAATTGCACGGAGTTGAAACGGGATCTGATCCAGATGTTCATCCGGTCGAGGTTTCACGTCATTTTTCTTCTTCCATTTCTTGCTAATAGAAAAAAAATAAAGTTGTGTTGCGCAACTCTTTAATTTCATAAACTAAGATAAAACAGCACAATGTATAAGAACACTTTATACTATACAATGATGTTAGTTTAATATTTGAACCACTACAATGCATTCTTGGAAGTTGTTCTTGAGAGTAACCAGACTCAGAAGGGAACCTATCTTTATCTGGGTGACACATGATGTCCATTCATTATAGTTGTCTCATTGGTTAAGTTATGAACTGCTCAACGATGGTCACTTGAATGCAAATCTGTTCAATTCATGAGGTGGTGTTGGAGGCAGTAAAAATGGTTAATTATCTGAGTGACTCTAATAACTGAGTCAGAGCATCGCTATAAAGGCAGTGTGTTCCTGGAATGCTTAAAAAAAAAAAAAAAAAAAAAAAGCAAAGGACGACAACTGATGATAGGATCATGGGCAGTTAGAAAAGGTTTATTTTGTCAACAGGGCTGGTAGGAAGCTTGGTAGGAGGAATCAAGTGGCCACAGCCATTAGGGAATACTGCTTTTATGAAGATGTGTACTTGGTCTGCAATGTTTATGTAGGTGGTAACATGAACCTGAGAATGAGGAAAGGCACCTCCTGCGACTCCTGTGTTTATTTGTGGCGTTAGTGTGTAGATGGTGGAGAATAACAAATACCTGGGGGTTTACATAATAATAATAATAATAATCTAGAATGGACTAAGAACACTGAGGTACTCTAAAAGGAAGAGCCAGAGATACCTTTATTTTTTGAGGAGGCTGAGGTCCTTTAACATCTGCAGGACAATGCTGAGGATGTTTGATGAGCCTGTTGTGGCCAGTGCTTTCCTTTATGCTGTGGCATGCTGAGGAAGCAGGCCGAGAGTGGCAGACACTAACAGACTCAACAAACTGATCCACAAGGCCAGCAATGTTATTGTGTGAGGAGCTGGACACTCTGACAAAAGTGTCTAAAAGGAGGATGCTGTGCAAAGTATATTCCATCTTGCATAACATCCCACCCACTAAATCAAACATGGTCAGTCTGAGGAGTACGTTCAGTAATATACAACCATGATGCATCACTGAGCAATCAGATAATTTTTGCTTGTGGCAATTAAAATACATAACTAGATAGATAAATAGATGTTATACGTTAATTACAATAATGCATAATTATATTTATATGTTATATTTATATATTGTCATGCCACACTTATACATTGTTGATACCTTGGGCAATTGTGTGCAATAATCTAAGTGCAATATTAATTAGTTACATGTGCAATAACATTTATAACTATTATTGTAGTTTGACTTTTTTTGCCATCTGTGTTTCGTTGCTGCTACAAATTACATTTCTCTTGATATATACACCTTAATAGGTATATTTATTTAAATTTCTTATTTTTACTTTAATCTTTACTTGATCTTTTACTGTGAGCGACAGAAACCATCTATTTTCATATGGGATCAATAAAGTATTCCTATTTAACCCATGTGAATACAAAACCCGATGTTTTCTATATAAACATTGCAAGGATATTCATTCTGTCTCAGCCAGACTGCCAGCTAAGTGACGACCATGCAAAAGTAAATATGATTAATCAGACCAGGCCACCTTTAGCCAATGGTCCAGTTCTGATGCTCTTTCGGGCATTATCGTAGGCAGAGGTGTGATGTAGCAAAGTGCAAATACTTTTTCTGGTATCAGTACTTCACTATTTCTTTTCAGACTTTTTACTTTCACTCATTAAATTTTTTACAAATATCTGTACTTTCTACTTCTTACATTTTTACTTTAGTCTGAGTCTATTTGGTGAAATGTCAATATTTTTTCTTTGCTTTTAGTCCATCAACCTATTTCTTGTCATTGTGCGGCTTTTTCAATCTACCACTGGTGTATCATTTCCTGGCTCTCACACGCCACAACGTAGGCTAGTTTACGAAGCTAACAATGAGCAAGGCAGAAGGCAATGTGGATAACGTGGATGAGACAGAGGGAGTCAGTGATGTAAACATGACTGAGAACAGAGACATTCCTGATCACCTGATCAACACCATCTTTTCTCTGCTTGTGTTCTATATGGTGGATGTTCTGCCTGGATGCATTCACTAAGTAACAAAATATTAAACTTGATTGAAAAGTCTAGTCAGTATCTGTACTTCTAGTTAATTGAAGGATGTGTCTGGTCCAGTCCCACAGAAGAGCTCCAGTAGCACAAATGTGCTGCCTGTTACAAACCACACTGTGATTTTGATTGGATTTCAGGTGTGCATTTTTTTAAATAGCCTAATGAATCAGTGAAATGTTTTGTTTAATAACATTTGTTCTAATTTGGTGTTTTGGTGTTAGGAATATGTAACCTATTAGATATAGGAATCTGTCCTAAATCATACATAGATATAAATATATAAAATTATATATGTTAATAGGCTTTTGTTATTATTATTATTAGAGAGATATGCTTGTAAGTGAACGACTGTGAACTATAATTGTAAGTGATGTACGAGATGTGTCATTTTCCTACAATTTTCTGTCGCACGATATCCTTAGAGGATACAAACACGTGCTAACATTACCTAAGCTCAACACATCTAAAAGCCACAATTCGTCGCACAATCTAACAAATGTATAGTCGTCCACGTGTTGTAATCAGTCCTACCTTTGATTCAGTTCTTCAGTTTGCTGATTAGATACTTTTGAGGCTGTAGCTCGATTGTTTTTGCCCATGTTAGCAACTTCTTCATACCCAGTGTTGTCACCCGTTCAAGTCCCTTGCCACATATGTTCTGCGCATGCGCCCGGAGTTTTAAAGCGTGGCATACGCAATTCGCTAAACGCATGCGCAGTAGCGACAACGTTGCCAGAAGCGTACAGCGTAGTTTTGGGGCGGAGGCAATCCACGCAAAACGTCTCATGCTACAAAACTTGAGGGACACGAGTGTTAGATGCAAAAGCAAACCATGTAATTCAGACTTTCCTCATAACGTAAAAATAATAACGTTAAATAAGTTTCGAAGAGGATTGAGTTATAAATAAGACTGAACGTTGTGTTTTTATCTCACTTCGTTCCATCAACTTGTGCTTTCTCAATTTCATGATCAGTTTCCAAATTCTTTTTGTAACTGGATCATTCCATGGATTCGGTTCCTTTTAGCCATCATAACACGTTTTTACATCAATTCTTGTCTAATCATGATGGGGAGACAAACATTTGAAAATATCAAACGCATACACAAATTCAATTTTTTATAAGTCAAATTCAGTAAGGAAAAAAAAAAAACACTTGTTCCCCCTGTTAAAAACTGATGAATTAAATATTCCACAGATTTGGGGATCCTGTGTAGTGTAAATAAAAAAAAAACAATGTAATGATTTGCTAATCCCATAAACCATATTTTATTCACAGTAGAAAATAAAATATTTCAAATGTTTAAACTGAGGAAATGGTACCAATAAGTTAAAAAAATAGGCAATTTTTAATTTGATGGCTGCAACACGTTTCCACAAAGTTGAGACAGGGTCTACTTCACCACGGTGTAGCATCTGCTCTTCTTATAACAACAATCTGCATGGGTTCAAGCCACGGTATCCCCAAGCTGCCACTCTTGGGGCCCTTGAGCAAGGCACTTAACCCTTCGTACTCCATGGGCGCCGTATCATAGCAAATAAAGGCTATTCTATTTTTTTTTTATTTGGGAACAGACAAAACTACTTGCTGTAGCTTTGGGAGAGGGACTGTTGTTCCATGTTCCACATTTTTTCATGCAATGAATAATTGTGAAAAAGTGATTCCTCAAAACTGATTTACTCTCACTATTAGTTAAACTAATCTCAATTTGCATTCATTAAAAACAGATTCTAAATACATAAGATTTAGTTTATTAATAGATAATAATCAGATTTTTTGTTTACATACATCAACATTTACATTATATATACACATACAAACAAACAAACACACACTTGTGCAAGATGCTTCTGCACTTGTTGCAATAATGTTGCTTGGCTGACCAAAAAAGTTCAGTTTATTGTCACTGCTGGGACACATGGCACTCAGATGGGAATCAGAAATCCAAAAGCTGCAGAGAGATTTTCAACTCATGAGTTTTGATACAAAGTTAAAAGGCAGATGGCATGCAATATATTTACTAAGATCGCAATAATGGAAAGCAACTCTGGCCATATTTGTGGCTCTGAGGTCCTGAGATTTACATTACATTTACATCTTGTTATCCTGTAACTTGAACTGCCCAACTAAACAATAACAGTGTTCATGGACAATGAATTTCATTATCGATTATTATAATCGATTTTGTTGATTAGTTGTTGCAGCATTATTTGGTTGTATTTATTTTGGTTATTATTATTATGATTGTATTTTACAGTATCTCACATTTAATGTGGTAAAGAATAATTACTTAAGCACAGGATTCTGACTTTTAAATGGGTTAACATTCCAATTTCTAAGTTGTATCAACCTATTTCAATAGACTTATGTTTTCCCCACCTTATTTAGTGCACATGATTCAAACAGAAACAAATACATTTTTGGAAAATAATTGCCTTGTGACCTAGATCATGTATTTTTAATCACAACTACTCTCACCAGTGTTGGGCAGTAACTAATACTGTAACGCTTTACTTTAAAAAAATAAAGTAACCCCGTTACCATATGGTTCGTTACCCGTTACTTTTTTAAATGAATAAATTTCGGCTGAAGTGTAGCCTACAGTCTAACCTGTTTACAGCAGCGACGCATTGTAGGATTGGTGGATGAACCACTGTAAACACGAAGAAGATGCACTGTAAGCGTGTCTCCGTTTATTCAGGTCTGTGCGGCAGTAATGGCGAGTCGAGGCGAGAGCAAGACGAGTTTCTCAAAGTGGAAATATGCTCATTATTTCACTTTAGTTGAGTATAAAGACAAAAACTACATTGTTAATAGTTCTCATACTTAAGCTGTGAAAGACAAATTTTTAAGAGCTCAAAACAACAGCAGAAGCCACTTTAGTTTTGATTCTGAATATATTATTCAGCTTGTTTTGTTATTTATTTCAGAAATCCTTGTGATATATTCAGTTTGTGCTGGTCTGACTTAAATAAAAGTGTTTAAAAATGACTGTGTTTAAGTCAGTTTTGTGTTTGTATAGACCATAATGCATAAAAGGGCATTAATGGGAACATTAAAGAACGTTCTAAAGAAGTTTTTTTTTTTTTTTTACTAAAAAACACTTAACAGTAACGCATTCATTTTGGTGTAAGTAATCAACAAAGTAACCAAGTTACTTTTTGAAAGAAGTAACGAGTAACTGTAACTAGTAACTATTTTTTAGTAACTAGCACAACACTGACTGTGACAATGTCAGACATGTCTATGTCCTCGTGTGTCTAATCCTCAAAAATATTTCAATTAATTTACAATTCCACTTTTACTGGTGGGGGTTAGGATTGTTCTGGTACCAATGCCACTGACATCTGCTTTTAACAAACTCCCCCTCTGTTTTTATTTTTGTAATTTTTTTTTAAACATTATGATAACATTAGGAAATATTTTTACTTCAAATATACTTACAAGCTGAGGCAAAATTTTCTCAACATGCTCCAAATCAACACCAACACAGTCTTCATTTTCTGCCTGCTTTACTGCTCTGCGAGTTGCTTCTGAAATATTAAAATTGAGAGATGTTATTGAGAAGCCAAAAGATTGAAAGACATTCTGGCTGATTGTATGGCCATTAAAAAAATAAATAAATAAAATAGTCATAATATTAACCTTATATAAACTAAACATCATAACTACTGGTATTATTCACCATATTTCATTCAGATGTTTAAAAAAAGGCAAAAAAAAAAAGGTCCATGAGCTAAAGTATATCAACTTTTTCAAAAACAGAACGGCTTGTGTTCCCCATGTGGGTGTTCCAGGCATACAATTCAATTCATTTTTATTTGTATAGCACTTGTATAACATAATGTACAAGTTTGTTCCTTATACTGTTCACTTTTTCCATGAGCAACAACGTTGTTCCTACGTGCCTCAAGACAACGTCCATTGTTCCCGTGCCGAAGAAGTCTGCTGTCTCCTGCCTCAATGCCCATCGTCCCGTCACGCTCACACCCATCGTGATGAAGTGCTTCGAAAGCTCGTCATGAGGCGACAACCCTACACAACCCTACATTTGGCCCTCACCCACCTGAACAACAAGGACTCATATGTATGAATGCTGTTCATTGACTTCAGCTCAGCATTCAACACAATCATCCCTCAGCACCCGATTAAGAAGTTAAGCCCACCGGGCCTAAACACCCCCCTTTGCAACTTGATCCTGGACTTCCTGACTGAGAGACCGCAGACCGGTTCAGGAACAGCATCTCCAGCACCACCACACCGATGACCTTATTTACTCTTTTTGTTAGAGTTAGTTAGCCCCCTCAGGGCTACGTGCTCAGCCCACTGCTGTTCACTCTGCTGACTCACGACTGTGTAGCAATACACAGCTCGAACCACATTGTCAAGTTTGCAGATGAGACGACCGTGGTGGGTCTAATCAGCAAGAACGCATACAGAGAGGAGGCGCAACGGTTAACAGCCTGGTGTGGAGCCAACAACCTTTCCCTGAATGTTGACAAAACTAAAGAGAGGGTTGTGGACTTCAGGAGAGCACAATACCACTATTCTCCAATGATTATCGATGGATCCTCAGTGGAGATCATCAAGAGCACCAAATTCCTTGGTGTTCATCTGGCGGACAACCTCACCCGGACACTCAACATCAGCTTTATCACCAAGAAAGCCCAGCAGCGTCTCTACTTTCTGAGAAGGCTGAGGAAAGCCTATCTCCGCCCCCCCCATCCTGACCACGTTCTACAGAGGGACCATTGAGAGCAGCTTGAGCTGCATTACTGCCTGGTTTGGGAACTGCACCGTCTCAGATCGCAAGACCCTACCGAGGATAGTGAGGACAGCTGAGAAGAGTCTCTCTCCCCTCTATTATGCACATTTACACCACACGCTGCATCTGCAAAGTCAACAGCATTGTGGACGTCCACACACACTCGCCATACACACTTTTCACTCTCCTGCCATCAGGAAAACGGTTCCGAAGCATTCGGGCCACCACATCAAGACTGTGCAACAGTTTTTTCCCGCAAGCCATCAGGCTCCTGAATACACAGTACAGAAATGGAAATCTCTCTCTCTCTCTCTCTCTCACACACACACACACACACACACACAAATGTGTGTTACCGAACTGCCACTTGAACTTAACACACACTCATTACTCATCTCAATCTCAATCCATTCCACTATCATTTATTTATTATTTTTTATACAATGCATGAATAAGCCGCATTACACTGTTTACCTGCTGTTTTTGCACCTTTGATTTTTACACTGTTTACATGCTGTCTTTTGCACCTCTTGACTGCTGCTT
The DNA here is from genome assembly GCF_014805685.1 of Silurus meridionalis. NCBI lineage: Eukaryota > Metazoa > Chordata > Actinopteri > Siluriformes > Siluridae > Silurus > Silurus meridionalis. Next base: position 17,518,701 of record NC_060897.1, on the reverse strand, counting down.
TTTTTTTGCACTGCATTGTGTCTGTATATATCTGTTATAGTTTTGACAGTTCTCCTCACACAGTACTGTATAATCAATGTATACAGTAGGTTTACTGGTTGGCACCATCTCAGGTTTTGTGTCTTGTCTTGTCTTGTCTGCACTGTTTGCACTAGGTTGCACTTTACATAGCTTGTGTTGTAGCTTTATGTTGTTTAGTGTAGCACCAGGGTTCTGGAGAAACGTTGTCTCATTTTTACTGTGTACCACTTTGTATAGTAGAAATGACAATAAAAGCCTCTTGACTTTTTATTAATTAAAGTTTACATTTGTTAGACCCTATTTGGGTAATACAGGTGAAGACATTTCAGCATACTTAAATGTCTTTCCTTTCATCCTTCATTCATTTACTCCCTTGATATGTGGAATTGTCTCCTTTTAAATTGCTGAAGCTGGACATAAAACGTTAAAGAATCCATAGCATTATGATTTAATCTATTTTTATAAAGTATTATAAAATATTTTATATATTATTTAACCAAGCAGGTATTTTATAAAAAAGTAAAAATAAATGTAAAATGTTCAAATATTGATCACAAATGTTAATAATAAATAACTGTTAATAAAAAGACAAGTGTAATTAATATCTCACACACACACGCGCTTATCAGCTTTTGCACACTTTTTGATGCCTTAGCCATTATAAAAAAATTTCACTGACAGACTATTTGCTGTACAAACACATACATTTCATTTATACATATTACATGGTGTACTTATATTCATCTGCACTTGTCAATTTGCACAGTTGCTACTATTTGCACTTCTGGTAGTTGCTAAACTGCATTTTGTTGCTGTGTACCTGTACTATGCACTGACAATAAAGTTCTATCTAACTATCGGTGTGAAAAAGTGTTTGCCCCTAAACCTAATAACTGGTTGTGCCACCCTTAGCAGCAACAACTGCAATCAAGCGTTTGCGATAACTTGCAATGAGTCTGTTACAGCCAGTGTTGGGCAACGTTACTTTTAAAAGTAATGCGTTACAATATTGAGTTTTTCCCCAAAAAAGTAACTAATTACGTTACTTAGATATTAGAGCAAAATGTCTTAAACATTTAAAATGCTTAATAACTTCTTAGAGAACAATAAGATGATCAACTAAATTTTGAACATACCTTTAGCTGTCATCTCGTAAAACATCGTGCAATTCCATAAATATGACCTCGTCTACATCATTCTCTGCTTCATCATCAGCTTGAAACATTCTGAACGCTTTTACAAAGTTCGCGCTATTATCAGTGACTGTGGCAGTTTATCTTCCCACAAAGAGCAAATGATCTGTGAATTTGCTTCTTATCTCCCCTGCGATGGCATCGTACATGTGTCTCCCACGGAAAACTTTTATTCTGAGCAGTCAATAGAGCTGCAGTGGCGGAAAGTCGGCAAAAGTTTTCTATATTTCTGTCTCCAATTCCATATATGCAACATTACATAATGTTGCATATATTCAACATTATATATACACACACACACACACACACACACCTGTAGTGCTGTGCTTTGCATGCAGATGTGGTATTCTTGCAGTTTACAAGAGCTTTTCACCAACACATAATCTACACTTATCCATTAATCCTTTCTCCTTTTCCTTGACTATTTCAAAATACAGTGGAACCCCGTTGTACGAGCATAATTCGTTCTGGAAAATTGCTCGTAGGTCCATTTGCTCGTACGTTCGAACTGATTTTCCCCATAACAATGAATGTAAAAGTGATTTAATCTGTTCCAAGATCTCATTCGATCGCTTATTTCTGCACTTAAAAAGTAATTGTAGCCTATTTTAACAAACAAATACACTGCAAATTACTGTAATGTAAACATAATTTAACACTTACCGTCAGGAAGCTCCCTGATTCTTCTCCCGTGCGTGCCCCGCCCGTACAGAGCTGCTCGCCGGCTTACTAATCACACACCTGACTCTCGTTTAGCACTCATCACCCAACCATATATAAACCCCTCATTCACCCTCACTCGCTGTTCGTTATTATTAATGGTTTGGCTGTACATGTCACGATTCTCCCGTGGTCAGCGGCGCGCTTCTCCTACGCGCTACTTTGGATATTACACAGACTGCTTCTCATCCAGTTCTGGACTAGTGGACCGCGCTCCCACCGCGCACCACTGGATTACTTCCCAGTTACTGCAGTGCAGCGTTTTGCAAAATAAACTTTGTTTGCTTTGACTTCAGCTTCCACCTCTGTTTCTCGCATAACACTTACCCATGTGGTAGTGGTTGATTGCGAGTGTGAGACGCGCACCACGCTCATAACCTCCTCGGTTTCCATGGTCATTTTATTTACTTTCGTTTTCACAGCACAATCACTGATTTACTTGGGAGACATTTTTCAAGATTTCTAGTGAAATAAAAATATAAAACTAAAAAAAAGTTATGTTTTTGCTGCACTGAACAACGGGAGCGACAGAGTGATACGTCATCAACTAAGAGACTGATGCGATCCTCCGCCGAAAACGGTGAACCGGCAGCGTGGGTTTGCTCGTGCCTTCGAAATTTGCTCGTGAAACATGGTAAAATTTTGCGAGCAAGTTTGCTCGTATCTCCGTTTGCTTGTACAATAGGTTGCTCGTACAACGGGGTTTTACTGTAATAAGAATACTTCCATCACAGTAATGTAATGCTCTGGTTTGCCATCGCCGCTTCTGACCAGCTTCTGTTCCCGTGGCTCGCACGTATGAGTGCACGATTCTACGTGACTACGTTCATCTTAATAATTTAAAAAATAATATAAATAATATAATAATAATATAAATAATATAAAAAAAAATAATTTAACTGAAAAGTAACTCGCATTACTTTTTTAATAATGGAACTCAGATATTAATGTGTAAATTTATAAAGTAACGCGCTACTTTACTCGTTACTCCAGAAAAGTAATATTACGTAACGCACGTTACTTAACGTCGCTTCAGCTTGAGGTCACGAACAGATGACTGGACATTCTTCTTTAAGATTTTTTGGTAAACAGCAGAATTCATAGTTCCATTTATAACAGCAGGTCTTCCAGGTTCTGAAGCAGCAAAACAGCCTCAAACCATCACACTACCACCACCACATTTTACTGTTGGTATGATGTTCTTTTTCTGAAATGCGGTGTTACTTTTACACCAGACGTAATGGGACACACACCTTCTAAAAAGTTCACAGTCCACAGAGTATTTTCCCAAAAGTCTTAAGGCTCATCAACATGTTTTCTGGCAAAACTGAGATGAGCCTTTATGTTCTCTTTGCTCAGCAGTGGTTTTCGTCTTGGCCATGCAGATTATTTTTGCCCAGTCGCTTTCTTATGGTGGAGTCATGAACACTGACCTTAACTGAGGCATGTGAGGCCTGCAGTTCTTTTGATGTTGTGGGGTCTTTTGTGACCTCTTGGATGAGTCTCCCTCGCTGTGCTCTTGGGGTAATTTTGGTCAGCCGGCCTGAGATGGTTCTCCACTGTTCTATGTTTTTGCCATTTGTGAATGATGGTTCTCACTGTGGTTGGCTGGAGTCCCAAAGGTTTAGAAATAGCTTTTTAACCTTTTTCAGACTGATCGATTACTTTCTCTCTCATTTGTATCTGAATTTCTTTGGATCTCGGCACGATGACTAGCTTTTGAAGATCTTTTGGTCTACTTCATTTTGTCAGGCAGGTCCTATTTAAGAGATTTCTTGATTGCGAAAAGGTGTGATGTCTTTCTGCGTTGTAATCAGGCCTGGGTTTGGCTGGAGAAATTTAACTCAGGTGTGATAAACAGGGCCATGTAGTTTTGGATTTTGTTTTTCCTCTATAATAAAAACCTTCATTTTAAAACTGCATGTTGTATTCACCCGTGTTATCTTTTATTAATTAAATTATTTTGTTGATCTGAAATATTGTGTTTCAGTAAGTGTGACAAACATGCAACAAAATAAAAAAATCAGGAAGGGGCAAACACTTTTCCACACCACTGTACACACACAGAAGAACTTGGTTGCTTTAAACCCTAATGCAAGCAAGATCTCTATTGTGCACGCAATACAAGCTCTGGTCTGTTCCCAACACTCAGGACAATTTCTTCTAGCTGGCCTCTGGATGGGTCCAACTGGCTTGACTGTGCCCTCAAATATACCTGGCTGTCTCGTTTTTCTAGAAATTAATCCTGGTTGGTGGCCTGCCACGCTGACAATGTTAGCCAGGTTTTTATATATATATATATATATATATATATATATATATATATATATATATATATATATTTTTTTTTTTTCTTTTTTATGAGAAACATGGCTTAATCAGTAGACATGGTTCATAGGTTGTACCAGTGTTAGGTACTAAACACTGAACATTGGGAGCATCCCACAATACCTGCTGATTTGGACATTGCATAAAAGATTGTATTAAATTAAATAAATAAAAAATATATTCGTTATAATGTGTTCTTATGTAGCCCGATGCCAATAAACAGTCACTAAAGGAACATTTAATTAAATTAGATTTAAACAATAGTGCAAATTAAAATGAGTAATATAACGCAAATTTAAGGTGGATGAAATGCAAAAAAAAACCCGACTTACCAATAACAAAAATTCTCAGCATCTCAGCCATGAGACTCGCAGTGTCGTTGCTGACTGTTAACAAAAACATTAAAGATTATTCCTAATTTATGCCATTGAATTATTAGCCAAACAGCTTATTTTTTTTCCCCAATCGCTTTGAAATACACGGTCATACTTTTGCTTTTCTCGTCTTTGAAGAACAACGTCAAAAGTTTGCTGATGGTTTCCTAAAAACACAATATATTCGTTACGGGTTTCATTCAGCTCTCCAACTCGGCGATGAGCAAAAATCCAGTATCAGTACAATGGACAAAGTTATTAAAAGTAATTACTAGATAACGATAACTATTATTTTAAAAAGTACCTTTTTGAAAGCTACTTCGCGCTCTTGACCAGCCATTGGGAGATCCGGTAAGAGGATTTGCAGTATGGCAACACTGAAATGTGATTGGAGCGGAGGTCATCGTCATCATCTTCTTCTCCTGTTGTTTTACATAGCGGTTGACGAACCAGCTTCAAGGTGCATATTTCGCCACCTATTGGATTGGAGTATGCGGCGCAATTTGGTTGGAAGCAATGCGGGATAATAGTGGGTATACACTGGCGATCAAAATTAGAGAACAATTTATAAACAATTGAACAATTCTGAAATAATGTCATCTTCACTGCTCAACAGTTAAAGGAGTTTTTGTCCTGTCTATTCCATGCTACCACAAAATAACTAAGGCCTTTCCAAAAAAAAACCCCATTATTTTGCAGAAAACACACTGATCAAAATTAGAGAACAATGATGACTGTAGCATGGAAAAAGATTACAACAAAATTTTTTGAAGGTTACAACAGTCAGCAATTAGTAGGAAGTGTACAGGCCTCTGCTCTGAATGACTTTAGCACATCTTCGGCCACAGGACAGCACTAGTCTCTCACACTGCTCTGGTGTGATTTTGGTACACTCTTCTTCCAGTCTCCTCCACAGTTTGGTGACTGTAGTTGGTTTCTTGGCCATAACTTTGTCACCAAGGATTTTCCAGAGGTTCACTATTGGGTTGAGATCAGGACTCTGGGCAGGCCATGTCATTATTTCAATGTTTTCAGTTTCAAGGAACTGCTTTACCCATTTTGCTGTGTGACATGAGCGTTGTCCTGCATGAACACTGCGGGCTGATTGGGTGATGAACGCAGGGAAGGAACCATATGTTGTTGAAGAAGGTTCTGTTAAACATTTGCATTCACTCTGCCATGTAGCTGTATAAGAGGCCCAACTCCTGCTGCAGAAAACATGCTCCAAACCATCACACTTCCTCCTCCACTTTTCACTGACTTCTTTACACACTTTGGGTTCAGTCTTTCTCCAGTTTGTCACCGAACATAATGTTTTCCATCGGACCCAAATAATTTAAACTTGCTTTCATCACTGAAGTGAACTTTGGACCAGTTCTCCTGTGTCCACACACCATGCTCCTCAGCACCGCTTAGTCTAGCCTTTTGATTCTTTCTGCTAATGAGAGGTTTAGTCACTGCAGAGTGGGCTTTCAGTCCAAATGCTCTTAAACGTCGAGACACTGTATGACGAGACAGATCCTTACCCTGTTCAGCGCTGAACTGGTGAGCAATTCCAACTGCAGTGTGGAAACGATTGCCCATTGAGATCCTCCGCAGTATCCTGTCCTCTCTTGTATTTGTCTTCCGTGGACGACCAGCCTTCTTGGCAGACTTGAATGAGTTTGTGATGTTGTAAAGATTCAATATTCTTCAAATCACAGATTTGGAATGACCAACTTGTCTTGCTATGGCTGATAGAGTCATCCCTTTGACCTTCATCTGGACAACCTGCTGCCGGAGGCTTTCAGTCACTTTAGAACGGCCCACCATCTTGCAGAGTCAGTGAAACTGGAAGTTAGGCTGGCAGTTAAATAGGGGTTGACAGATAATTGCGGAAATTAGCACCAGGTACCAGAATAACGCCAATAACTGGGAGGTACTCGAAAGTGTTCTCTAATTTTGATCAGTGTGTTTTCTGCAAAACAATGTTTTTTTTTTAAATGCCTTAGTTATTTTGTGGAAAAGGTGTTCTGGTAGCATGGTATAGACAGGACAAAAACTCCTTCAACTGTTGAGCAGTGAAGATGACATTATTTCAGAATTGTTCAATTGTTTATAAATTGTTCTCTAATTTTATTTGCAGTGTATATGTACAGACATTTTATGAAATTTAATTAATATTTGAATAAATAAATATTACATCCTATTCACCAGCCCTGTAGCATTCAGATATTAATTAATTAATATTTAACATACATTAATTCTATGATTTCTTCCTTCTAGAATCTTCTTAAGTGTATAGTTTTAAATACCATAATCTTTTAGTGATTAAAATGCCGTAGTGGACCGTTCTATATTTGTTGCAGTGCATTATAGTAAAATGTGAGATACTGTTTCAGGGATTCTACATTTAATACAATTTCTTTTTTTCATGTTTCCCTATCTAAATTTTGGTTTAGTGATGTATGGCCGATTCGAAATCTTATCATAATCAAATCTTTTTTCTGAACTTCCTTTCCACGTTTCTTTGTATTCCATTTAGATGCCTTTCATTGGAGCGGAGATGTCCAGAAGCGATTAGGTTGAGGGAAGTGAGATGGGGAACAAGCTAGTTTTGATTTAATGATCATAAATGAGTACACAGAGGTATTTATATAAAAAATAAATACACACGTATATAGTGGATTTCAATGCAACAACAACAATAATATATAGCTGCAAGCAGTGATTAGCATGGTTCAAGAAACTGAGGTACTGAAGGTCATAAGGAAAAAGACATTAGGAACATGCACACGGAGTTTCGTTGTAATATGGCGGTGGTAACATTGTCTAACAGGTGCTCACATGTAATTGGCAGATGGTGGCCATGTTTTTTGAGATACACAAATATCCTTATGAAACCTTATGGCACATTTGACAGAGACACTGTCGATCAGATAAATGGTTGCGTAGTTATAGACATTTTTTTTTTCCCTGCTTTTTTTTTTGACCAAAGATTGAGCACATAGACACATATACAAAGTTTCGTGAAGATATTTCGTTCTGTTCATGAGTTACAGCCATTTTCATATAAAAAAGGCCCCACCTACTTTGGACTTTAGCGAATCTTTGCGATGGTGAGTTGAATGTTTTATAATCCCTTTCTAATGAACATTTCTACACTGTTTTCTTTCCGATGGCACAAAAAACCTAGGACTAGTTAAAAAAAGTGATGTGAAATGATTTTAACAAAACTCAATTGTACGGAAAAAGCTAACTTTATAGAGCATATACAACCAATGTAGCATATAGCAATAAATCTTGTATGAACTATCGCCAAAAATTTGTGGAGTTAAGTTTTTTGGACTGTTGTGCCCCCCTTTGGTCAACTGAGTTGATACTTTGTCAACCTCTCCCCAAATTAAGCTGTACCATCTGGCCAAGTTTCAACTCTCTAGGCCTTACGGTTTGGTCTGCACGATCAGTTTTAGGGATGAATAATAATAATAATAATAATAATAATAATAATAATAATAATAAAAATCTCTACAATAACAATAGGGTTTCAGCATTTCATGCTTCAACCCCTAATAATCCATCAGTCATGTTTTGTTATGATTCTGATAGCCTTTGAATATGCTGTGAAGTTACATGCAAAGGGGTTAAAACGACACTGCACTTTGGGCCATATTTCGTGGGCACTTAATCCCACGCTATAGGCAGAGATGGCCTGCAAGGACCAAAACACTTCCCTATCCAAATCCATCACCACGACCGTCCAGCTGGATAATCTTCTATGAAATCAGTGCCACACACATGCTTTTTATTCCCGCTCACACCATGTCAACCCAGTCACATATCGCCTGCAACTGCCTATCCATTATCACATTTCACCCTCATTCCATGTTTTCCTGCTCAAACCCAGATTCTTCCCATTGTGAAGTATTGTGTTTGCTAGCCATCGCATTAAAACTTCTTTAGGCTTCTCCCATTAGGGGTCGCCACAGCAGACCATCCGCATGTTTGATTTGGCACGTTTTTACGCTGGATGCCCTTCCTAACGCAACCCTCCCCATTTATCCTGGCTTGGGGTTGGTTGGTTTCCTGACCGGGGATCGAACCCGGGCTGCAGCGGTGAGAACCTTGCTAGCCATCGCATTACCAATGCTAAATGCTGCAAATGTAAATTACCAAGCTGTTTGCTGTTCATGATTTCATAGTGTACCGAACTTTGCTACATTCCTACTATTGTCTTCTTCTAACGTACCTTACGGATTTGTTTGCCTCACTGATTGTTTGTGTTAGCCTAGCCCTTCTGTTTATGCCTCTGGTGTTTCCTTGTAAAACGCACATGAATTCTATACCTTTAACCTCCAGGTTGGCATCACATGTTGACACATCAGATTATACTGAAGACAACACATAAGGGCTGTCTTCCACATCTACTTTAGTTATTTTTTTAGTTTAGATTATTATTTTTACATTATTGTGTTTTCCACCTTTTCTTGTTAAAAAAAAGATCTAAAGTTTAATAAATGCATGATAGCACTGTATAACACAATGTTATTTAGTAATTCAGGCCATTTACAAACAATTCTCAGTTTGTGATGTTTTTCAAATGTACGATTCTTAAAACCTGTGTTTAATATATATTTTCACCATGGCAACAGCCACTCTTGTATTCTCCTATATTTTCCAACAAAAATAGTTTGGAAAACAAACACACAATTGCAGTAATCAACATTATATTTTTTTGATTGTCATGAATTATTCGATAATCACAAATTGGGATTATGTAAAACAATTGTAAAGAATAGTGCTACTGTCAGGGTGCGAGAGAAACGGGAGGCAGAGTACAGCTCGCTCGGATTTTATTGACCAGAGTGAGGGAGGGAGAGAAACACCAGCACACACGCACAAACACGCACACACAAGTCCTTAAGAGAGTCCGAGGTGCGCTTGGGGAGAAGCGTAGCTGATCTGAAATGCGCGGGGAGGAGAAACGCAGCCGGTACCGGATGGTAGAGTCCAAACGGAACGGAACCCGTAGAGTACTGCATGCAACCGTGAGACCATGCAGCAGTACTTAACATCTAACACATACAATAACGAACGGCGGGTGAATGTGAGAAAGGGGTTTATGTAGGAGCGGGGTGGAGTGATGATGAGCTTCAGTTGTGCATAGTTACGCCTGGAGCTCCATAGAGAGCGGAGGCATGAGTGACCACCAAAGGGGGCATGGCAGGTGGATCCCTGACAGCTACATTCTCTTTAAAGCACTATTTACGCGTTTGGAATAACTGTAGTTAATACATTATAGTTGCATTGCATGATGATGTCAATTTATGTAATGTATTTCTTGATAATTATTATAGTTATTCTAGTATTTGTTTAGCATTATGGACTACAGTTTATGATCAAACCCATTTTGTTTCTTTCACTGACTAAAACAGAAAATCTTTATTTTATCCACTCTATTAAGTCTTTCTGTGTTGTCTTTTAAACATAATAATGTATAGACTTTTATTTTTTAATTTTGAGTTATCTAATGTCACTTACAGTTTCTGGATTTTTGGTGTTATTGTTTAAGGATGCCTGCAATTTTTACACATACTTTTGTAACCAGCATAATCCATGCTGTAATCCATACTGAAGCAATTTTGTAAGTTTATATTTTTACAGATATATGTTTTAATGTTATGAATATTATTTATGCAAAAGGCATCTAAATTATTTGCGAAACAAAAACTGAAATATTGTCATGTTTATATTCTGTTTATTCAGTTTTCACTTTACCTGTAAGAGTCACAGTAAAAGGCAAGACACCTACACGATAACCCTAGTCATCATTTGCAAAGAGAGTTTAGCTGGTTGGCTAGCTGTAGCTCCTATTCTACAGTGAAGACATTAAAATACATTAAAAGCTGGTGTCTCTGTGTGGTACAATGGATTCAAGACAGAGTGACTAGGCTTCTGTGGTGATTAGAAGAAGCTCATGGTCATCAGAATCATCAGCTAGCTTGCTAATGAGAGCGCTACATTTACAGAACAAGCTGAAAAAAAGGATGTTGAGCTGAATACACTGGCGATATATAAATGCCGGGAGGCAGCAGTTGCAGAGACTTAGGCAGCTGTGTAGGAAGCAGCAGATACAATGGAAAATTATGCTGTTTTGTATGATGCAGGTCCATCAGAATAAGACAGGATGGATCAAACAAGTAAATATGTCCAGTATCATGTCATCCAATGTAAACATGAAAACAATCCATCTACTAACTCTCCAGCACAAGCAGCAATTTAAGCTAGTATTTCAACAAAGCCATTAGGGAGGCACAAGCCAGTGCACTCTTAGTGCCGGTCCCAAGCCCGGATAAATTGGGATGGTTGTGTTTGGAAGGGCATCCAGCATAAAACATGTGCCAAATCGAATATGCGGATCACAAATAAGAATTTCATACCGGATCGGTCGAGGCCCGGGTTAACAACGACCGCCACAGGTATCGTTAGCTGACAGGGTACCGGGGGAAATTCAGGCTACTGTTGGCCGAAGGAGGAAAAGGAGAAGTGTAGGAGAGTGGAGATTCGGGTTGGTACTTTAAATGTTGGTACTATGACTGGTAAAGGGAGAGAGAGTTAGCTGATATGATGGAGACGAGAAAGGTAGATATGTTGTGTGTTCAGGAAACGAAGTGGAAAGGGACTAAGGCCAGGAACATTGGAGGTGGGTTTAAACTGTACTATCATGGTGTGGATGGAAAGAGAAATGGTGTAGGGGTGATTCTGAAGGAAGAGTACAGTAAGAGTGTAGTGGAGGTGAAGAGAGTTTCTGATAGGGTGATGATCGTGAAGGTGGAAGTTGAAGGATGATGATAAATGTCATCAGTGCCTATGCTCCACAAGTTGGCTGTGAGATGGAGGAGAAGGAAAGATTCTGGAGTGAATTAGATGAAGTGGTAGATGGTGTACCTAGGAAAGAACGATTGGTGATTGGGGCAGACTTTAATGGGCATGTAGGTGAAGGAACAGAGGTGATGAGGAGGTGATGGGTAGGTATGGTTTTAAGGAGAGGAATGTGGAAGGGCAGATGGTGGTAGATTTTGCTAAAAGGATGGAAATGGCAGTGGTGAACACTTATTTTAAGAAGAAGGAGGATCATAGGGTGACGTATAAAAGTGGGGGAAGGTGCACACAGGTGGACTATGTGCTATGCAGGAGATTCAACCTGAAGGAGATTGGAGACTGTAAGGTGTTGGCAGGGGACAGTGTAGCTAGACAGCATCGAATGGTGGTCTGTAGGATGGTTGTGGAGGCGAAGAAGAAGAGGAGGAGAGTGAGGACTGAAAGAAGAATAAGATGGTGGAAACTAAAGGAGGAAGAGTGTAGTGTGAGGTTCAGGGAAGAGGTCAGACAGAGGCTTGGTGGTGTTGAAGAGGTGTGGATGATTGGGCAACTACTGCAGGAGTGTTGAGGGAGACAGCTAGAAAAGTACTTGGTGTGACATCTGGAAATAGAAAGGAAGACAAGGAGGCATGGTGGTGGAATGAGGAAGTGCAGGAGAGCATAAGGAGAAAGAGGTTGGCAAAACAGAAGTGGGATAGACAGAATGATGATAAAAGTAGGCAGGAGTACAAGGAGATGCGGCAGCAGGTAAAGAGGGATGTGGCGAAAGCCAAGGAAAAGGCATATGAGGAGCTGTATGAGAGGTTGGACACTAAGGAAGGAGAAAAGGATTTATACCGATTGGCCAGGCAGAGGGACCGAGCTGGGAAGGATGTGCTGCAAGTTAGAGCAGTAAAGGATGGAAATGGAAATGTGTTGACTAGTGAGGAGAGTGTGTTGAGAAGGTGGAGGAGTATTTTGAGCAGCTGATGAATGAGGAAAATCAGAGAGAGAGAAGGTTGGATGATGTGGAGTTGGTGAAGCAGGATGTAGATAGGATTAGTAAGGAGGAAGTGAGAGCAGCGATTAAGAGGATGAAGAGTGGAAAGTCGGTTGGACCAGATGACATACCGGTAGAAGCGTGGAGATGTTTAGGAGAGATGGCAGTGGAGTTTTTAACCAGATTGTTTAACAGGATTTTGAAAGGTGAGAAGATGCCTGAGGAATGGAGAAGTGTGCTGGTACCGATCTTTAAGCATAAGGGAGATGTGCAGACCTGCAGTAACTACAGGGGAATTAACTTGATCAGTCACACCATGAAGTTATGGGAAAGAGTAGTGAAAGCCAGGCTGAGAGAAGAGGTGACCATCTGTGAGCAACAGTATGGTTTCATGCCGAGGAAGAGCACCACAGATGCCTTATTTGCTTTGAGAATGTTGATGGAGAAGTATAGAGAAGGACAGAAGGAATTGCATTGTGTATTTGTGGATTTAGAGAAAGCGTACGACAGAGTGCCAAGAGAGGAGTTGTGGTATTATATGAGGAAGTCAGGTGTGTCAGAGAAGTATGTGAGGGTGGTGCAGGACATGTATGAGGACAGTGTGACGGCAGTGAAGTGTGCAGTAGGTACAACAGACTGGTTCAGAGTGAAGGTTGGACTGCATCAAGGATCGGCCCTGAGCCCTTTCCTGTTTGCAATGGTGATGGACAGGTTGACGGACGAGGTCAGACAGGAGTCTCCCTGGACTATGATGTTTGCGGATGATATTGTGATTTGTGGTGAGAGTAGGGAGCAGGTTGAGAAGAGCCTGGAGAGGTGGAGATATGCGCTGGAGAGAAGGGGAATGAAAGTCAGTAGGAGTAAGACAGAGTACATGTGTGTGAATGAGAGGGAGGGCAGTGGAGTGGTGCGGTTGCAGGGAGAATCGCTGGAGAAGGTGGAGGAGTTCAGGTACCTGGGTTCAACAGTGCAAAGTAATGGAGAGTGTGTTAGAGAAGTAAAGAAAAGAGTGCAGGCAGGGTGGAGTGGGTGGAGAAGAGTGACAGGAGTGATTTGTGATAGTAGGGTATCTGCAAGAATGAAAGGGAAAGTTTATAGTACTGTGGTGAGACCTGCAATGTTGTATGGATTAGAGACAGTGGCACTGAGTAAAAGACAGGAGGTGGAGCTGGAGGTAGCAGAACTGAAGATGTTGAGGTTTTTGTTGGGAGTGACTAGGATGGACAAGATTAGAAATGAGTTTATTAGAGGGACAGCGCATGTAGGATGTTTTGGTGACAAGGTGAGGGAGGCGAGATTGAGATGGTTTGGACATGTGCAGAGGAGGGACATGAATTATATTGGTAGAAGAATGCTGAGGATGGAGCCACCAGGTAGGAGGAAAAGAGGAAGGCCAAGGAGGAGGTTCATGGATGTGGTGAGGGAAGACATGCAGGTAGTTGGTGTGAAAGAGGCAGATGTAAAGGACAGGGTGGTATGGAGACGGATGATCCGCTGTGGCAACCCCTAATGGGAGCAGCCGAAAGAAGAAGAAGAATTTGCCCAACACTGATTATCATCCATCTCCACTCCATGTCAGCTGATGAATAAGAAGGTAATGGAATCCTTATGGAAATCACATTAAAAAAGAAATAAAAATTTTAATTAGGTCCCAAAGAATATCATTCATGAATGCCAAAAAAATCCCTGACATTTTGTGCGCATGCTGTTTTCTATTGGAAATTTAATCCACAGAAAAAATAGTAGAAGCAGGCAAAGTGTTAAGTACACATGAGAGACAATCCAAAAATCCATATACAAACATTCCAATGAAACACAAAAGCAAATACACAAGGTCAATAAACAAAAGCAAAGGTCAGCCTAATAAAAAGGCAATAAACGTGTAAAGGTTTGGAATTTACTAAAAACTAATTTTTATACAGTTCTTAGCATTAACATGGGCTAAATAGCTGCAATTCCAGAAGTGTTCCTTGCCCCGGAAGCGCTAGTATTCTGATGATGGTTCCCTCCTCTGGTGTGGAAGAGGAACTGTCATCAGGGCACCGTCACTTCTTTATTGACTAAGTAGATCAGAAAAGATTTGCATTATTTTTCATCGATGACCACACACTGAGGCAGATTACTAGTTCCCAAACACTTATCATAATCAAAGTAGTCCGTCTTATGTCCATTTGTGATGTAATTTATTTTCTATCACAGTTTAATATATATTTGCTTGATATTAGATATGAGCTGTAGATTGTTATAAAGCCTGTTATGTATGTTTACATTTTATATGGTATATTAATAGGATAAAATCTTTTTTTCTGCTTATATTATATCAAATATGCATTATATCAATCGTTAATAATCATGTGTGTATCTTCCTTAAAAGATATGTGTTAGTTATAAATAAAAACAAAAAGCTACTAGAATTACATAAATGACACTTTATTTCTTTTAATAAAAAAACGTTTAGCATTAGAACCATGAGAGCTTTTAAATCATTTTATTTATCAGTTAAGAGAAGGACAACTTTCAAAGATATGACTGATTTTTTCATGACACTTTTCCATTTACTCATTCACTATTTTATTTTTTTGTAAGTGCTTTGTAGACTTTCTTCTATGGGAGTTACATTTTCATTTTGATATCAGCGGTGTGGATATGTACATGCAAACTACCCTTGCCTAAACCATTACTAGTTCTCAACACAATCATTTAAATTTTTAACTGTGCCTGCTCACTTGCAGTTGTGATGCAGGGTGGGTGCATTACTGCATTCTTTCTTTTCTGTCCTGTTCCTCTGGTCTTTCTGATGTTCTTTTACTTATTAATTTACTGTGTGCATCTTTCCTGCTGCTAGAAACTGTATGTAGCTGTATGTAACGTTGGACACTAAGGAAGGAGAAAAGGATTTGTACCGATTGGCCAGGCAGAGAGATCGAGCTGGGAAGGATGTACTGCAAGTAAGAGCAATAAAGGATGGAGATGGAAATGTGTTGACTGGTGAGAAGAGGGTGTTGAGAAGATGGAGGGAGTATTTTGAGCAGCTGATGAATGAGGAAAATGAGAGAGAGAGAAGGTTGGATGGTGTGGAGAAGGTGAAGCAAGAAGTGGATAGGATTAGTAAGGAGGAAGTGAGAGCAGTGATTAAGAGGATGAAGAGTGGAAAGTCGGTTGGACCAGATGACATACCGGTAGATGCATGGAGATGTTTAGGAGAGATGGCAGTGAAGTTTTTAAACAGATTGTTTAACAAGATTCTGGAAGGAGAGAGGATGCCTGAGGAATGGAGAAGTAGTGTGCTGGTACCGATCTTTAAGCATAATGAAGATAGACAGACCTGCAGTAACTACAGGGGAATTAAGTTGATCAGTCACACCATGAAGTTATGGGAAAGAGTAGTGAAAGCCAGGCTAAGAGAAGAGGTGACCATCTGTGAGCACCAGTATGGTTTCATGCCGAGGAAGAGCAGCACAGATGCATTATTTTCTTCGAGAATGTTGATCGAGAAGTATAGAGAAGGAGACTGAACAAGCACCTGGGCAGCCTTTATGGACAGAAATGGTTGAATCCTTCGGATTATATAGAGAAGAAATCGACAAGAACGAGCAACATTAGTGACATGTGGGAAGAAAGACAGTTCATTGTCCATAGTTACCCCAAGGTTACGAGCAGTGGCTGAAGGGGAGAGCAGAGAGTCATGAAGTGTTATTTGGAGAGCTTGACCTGGAGATGAATCACCTGGGATGACCTGTTTTGCTGGGAATGACAGACAGGTTCAAGGTGAAGATCGAACTGCATCAAGGATCGGCTCTGAGCCCTTTCCTATTTGCATTGGTGATGGACAGGTTGACTGACAAGGTCAGACAGAAGTATCCATGGACTATGATGTTTGCAAATGATATTGTGATTTGTGGTGAGAGTAGTAAGCAGGTTAAGAAGAGCCTGAAGAGCTGGAGGTATGTGCTGGAGTGAAGGGGAATGAAAGTCAGTAGGAATAAGACAGATTGCATGTGTGTGAATAAGAGAAAAAGCAGTGGAGTGGTGCAGTTGCAGGGAGAAGAGGAAGAGAAGTTGGAAGAGCTTTGGTACCTGGAGTCAAGTCAAGAAAAGTGTGAAGACATGGTGGAGTGGGTGGAGAAGAATGGTAGGAGTGATTTGTGAGAGAAGAGTATTTGTGAGTTTATAGGACTGTGGTGAGACCTGTGATGTTAGACAGTAACCAATGACTAGAAACCTATCCAAACCACATCATGCACAAATAACTGTTTTGCACTATTGTAGAACCTAAACAGACAGACAGACAACAATCAATGTATGAATCTCAACTATGGTGATAATAAAAAATTGGGACAAACAAAAAAACAAAAAAAACCCCATACATTTTGTAAATTACAAAACAGTTTACTAAAAAGTCACAACAAAAACAACAAAAGAAAGCTAATAAGGAAAAAAGTAGTTTAGCTACATAATAATTCATGCTGCAATGTATACTGGGAGTTTTGTTCTACGCTGCCAACCAGCATGCATTGCTACATGAAATTTCTTTTTGTTAAGGTCGCCATTGTTGAGTTTCTTTTAATGATTTTTGATGTCTGTGTGTGTTAAACTCTTGGTCTTGTCTTAAAGGTTTTGTGTTTAAAATGTTTTTCTAATTATTTTGAAGTCATATTGCTATTATAAACAAAGTGAAATTGTGGCTAGATGTAGTTTTGTTTCTTGTTCTTTCCTTTAGGAATTTTTGCTTGCGAAAAGCATGTGTTCATCAGTGTTTGAATTCACTAATTTGTTTTCATTCACTCTAAACTATAATACGCATGTAAACTAATGTAGGGAATAGTAAATGAGAATGTAGGGTGTGATTTTAAACAAAGTCTGAATGCTTACTATGAAAGCTGGTAATTCATAACATACTGATGTCCTAGAGGCTACTTTCTAGAAAGCAAAAAACATCATGTCAGAATGCATTGTTTTATATGGTGACAAGTGGGTATGACTGTATTGAACGCAGGACTTCCTGCAGTCGATGAACAGCATTCTGATGTAGGTGTTTTTATCCAGGTGGGCTAAATGAAGAGCCATGGAAACGTCACTAGGTTTGTAACCCTAGTAACCCTAGTTCCCAGAGGGAACTAGATGCTGCATCGAAACGCCTTTCGTTGTCCAAGCTTTGAATCACGTTTTTGAAACCCGGCCAATAGGCAAGTTGTAACGTCATTGGCGGGCGACGTAAACCAGGAAGCTACAAAATGGGTGAGCAATGGTAACGACATTAGCTTCTGTAAAAGGAGAAGGTAAGTGCCGCATTAATGCAGAGAGTATGGCCTGTTGATGCAGCGTCGTGTTCCCTCAAAGAACTAGGGTTACATACGTAACCTAGTGACGTTCCCTTTCAGGAACTCAATCTGCATCGAAACGCTTTGGGAACGAGTGTCTAATCACGCCATACTGACCAGTCCCTGCCCAGTGTGTCTAAGCACAACCAGCATGCAGGACAGAGGAGCCGGGAGTGGCTCTGATGTCAAAGCTGAGAGAAGAGGTGACCATCTGTGAGCAGCAGTATGGTTTCATGCAGAGGAAGAGCAGCACAGATGCATTATTTGCTTTAAGAATGTTGATGAAAAAGTATAGAGAAGGTCAGAAAAAGTTGCATTGCGTGTTTGTGGATTTGGAGAAAGCGTATGACAGGGTGCCAAGAGAGGAGATGTGGTGTTGTATGAGGAAGTCAGGTGTGTCAGAGAAGTATGTGAGGGTGGTGCAGGATATGTATGAGGACAGTGTGACAGCTGTGAAGTGTGCAGTAGGAACGACAGACTGGTTCAAGGTGGAGATTGGACTGCATCAAGGATCGGCTCTGAGGCCTTTCATGTTTGCAATAGTGATGGACAGATTGACTGACAAGGTCAGACAGGAGTCTCCATGGACTATGATGTTTGCAGATTGTAATGGTTCAGTTTAATTGTAATGGTGATTCTGGTTATAGGAACAAAATATAAAGTGCAAAGTGTGAGCTTCAGGTAGCGCCGTATGCTAGTGGTCTTTTGTTATCATTATTAGGCTAATTTGGGTTTTTGTTGGATTGGATTACAAGCAATTACTTAGAACTAAGAATATAATTTTAAATGCACGTGACAACGTAATGTTTAATGCATTGATTTAATGTGTGATTTTATGTTTCTTTGAATGCTTTAGGCAGTAAATAGTGTTCAATTGGCTATGCACTTTGTATGTGATTTAATTACAATTCTAATTGCTGTATTTTCTATGTTTGTTTACAGTTTTACAATTTTAATTTTAATTTTAATTCTAATGTTAAAGTTAAAAGAGGAAAGTTTCATGAAAGCTACAGGAAGAATAAAAGCCATGAATCAACATCTCACCTGTTCGCTGTCTGTCTAGCCGGATAGAGAAGTTTCACGTTTAGTGAGGACAAAACAGTAAAAAGCCTTTTTTCGCCTTTCAGAAGCTGTTAACTTCAGTCATCGAATCATCATGTGGCAGCCATCGGACCCGCAACCCCAATGACTGCCATGGAGCCACATGCCGAAAGCACAGGATGAGGTACTGGAAACGAGATCCCGGTGCTCTGCTTCTTCAACTGAGCCATCACAGCCTCAAATCACCATCCCCCTACATTACTCCTGTAATCAAGCAAGAAACCCCGCAGCACAGACAACAAAGGCCATCTATATATATGTCAACGCCACATCCTAACATGTCACATCCGGTTCTCAATCATCAACACCAGTCATTCAGCTCAACGCCCCGAAACCCTCAACAGACATCTACGGTAAATGATATGGCTAAATATTTAATAAAACAGGAACTGGTGTCAGCCACTTTGCAAACCTTCGATGATGATCCACAAAATTATCGTAGCTGGAAATCCTCATTTCTGAATGTCATTAAAGACCTGTCCCTGTCCCCTAAAGAATAATTAGATCTACTTGTAAAATGGCTTGGACCAAAGTCAAACCAACAAGCTAAAACAATCAGTGCGGCTCAAATCAAGGATGCTGCTGAAGCCCTTAACATGATCTGGCAGCACTTGAAAGAAACCTATGGAGCACCTGGGGTAATTGAACACTCACTCTTTCAAAAGGTTGAAAACTTCCCTAAGATTACGGCTAGAGACTCAAGTAAACTAAGGGAGCTAGGAGATCTCTTGCTTGAACTACAACTGGCTAAAGCAGAGGGTTATTCACCTGGACTAGCCTTTCTGGATACAGCTCGTGGTGTAAATCCAATAGTGGAAAAGCTCCCTTACTCCCTGCAAGAAAGATGGATCTCATGCATCCAGATACAAGGTAGATTACAATGCTACATTTCCACCATTTTCTACCTTCTCTAACTTTATACGGGAGCAAGCACGCATAAGAAATGATCCTAGTTTCTCCTTTCTGTCAGCAGCGCAGTCCAAGTTTGACAGACCTGTTAAAAACAGTACGCGTCCTATGATTTCAGTGAAAAAGACAGAAATAGCACAGAGTAATGAAACAACAGATGTTAGCGAGGATCCAGACAAACAATGTCCCTTGCATAAAAAAACGCATCCCCTCAGGAGATGTCGCACTTTCCGCAGCAAGTCCCTAGAAGAGAGAAAAACGTATCTGAAGGATAAAAACATATGCTTCAAGTGTTGCGCATCAGCCAAACACCAAGCCAAAAACAGTCAGATAAAAATCACCTGCAAAGAATGTGGGAGTGAAAGACACAACACAGCATTACATCCAGGCCCGCCCCCTCCTAACACCACCACACCGCCAGTAGAGGTGAAACAGCATGGCAGGGAGCCTGAGCTTAGCACACCATCAGTCTCAGCTACAGCAATGTGCACTGAGGTATGTGGCAAACAGCGTGGCTCAAGGTCTTGTGCTAAAATATGCCTATGCAAAGTGTATCCATCAGGTCAGAGGGACAAGGCAATAAACCTGTATGCTGTTATGGACAAACAAAGTAATCAGTCTCTTGCCTGCTCTGACTTTTTCGACATCTTTAGTGTTAAAGGAGGCACGGAGGTGTATACCTTAAAAACATGTTCAGGTATCATGGAAGTTAGAGGGAGAAAGGCTAAAGATTTCATTGTCGAGTCTATAGATCAGGGGTGGCCAACCCGCGGCCCGCGAGCCGCATGCGGCTCTTTGGCTGGTTTCATGCGGCTCTTACGTTCATATCGAAGTTTGTGTTTGTTTGTTTTTTTAATGTGCGTGTTCGCTTCGCTTGAGTTCAATACGGTATTTTAAGACTTAAATGAGCTTGCCCCTACTGGGAAACTTTGCGGTATATTAGACGAAACACAATTGTAATGACGCAATAAAAAAGCGCAGCCAGCACACGGTTATCTGGATAAGAGCAACATGTCTGCGGTGTGCGGATAGCGATTTGCAAAACATGCAATGCTGAAATTTCAAGAGGGGGTGTGTCTGCAAAGAGTTTCTCCAAGTCGGGTTTAATTTATCACCTGAAATCCAAACATCTCGATTGCCATTCTAAATATGAGAAGAACGCGGAGCAGAAAAGTAAAGTCAATCCGAGCATGCGCACTCCGTCTGTAGCGGACGTTTTTGAAAAGGCAGGAAAGTTTTCCAGTGATGGTGCCAAGGCAAAAGGCATAACACAAAAAATTATGGATTTCATTGCCTTTTGAATTGAATTTTCATTTTGGTGCATCCCTAAAATATTATCGTTGGTGTGGCCCTCTGACACAATTCAGGTTTCTCATGTGGCCCCTTATAAAAATGAATTGCCCACCCCTGCGGTATATTCATCTCATGCACATGCGCATTTGACGAAAATACCGTATTAAACTCAAGCAAAGTGAACACGCACATAAAAAAATTTAAAAAACACAAAGTCTGTGTTTTCTACCCTGAAACACTTGAAATCAAAGCATCGGTCTGTTCTGACTGACACACATGTGAAAGAATTGCTTGGAGTGGCAACAACGGAATACAAGGCAGATTTGAAGGGGATTGTTCAAGGCAAGGAATGCCAAAAGTCCCACTAAGTAACATGCAGAGTAAAAGAAAAACGCTATTGTAAATTATTATATTTTTGTTTGTAGACTTGGTTAAACTAAGAGTATGTGTGTGTGAGGCAGTGCACACAATGTTCATTGTTGAAAATGACTGTCCTGTGGTCTTAGAACTGTAGAAGTCAATTTTTGTCATTATGTTGGTGTGTGACATTTACAATAAATCTGGCTGAGCAGAGGTGTGTGTGTGTGTGTGTGTGTGTGTGTGTGTGTGTGTGTGTGTGTGTGTGTGTGTGTGTGTGTGTGTGTGTGTGTGTGTGTAAGAAGAAGGAATGGGTGATGTTCATGTGTGCCCATGTGTATGATGTGGCTCTTTGCGGTAACACAGTAAAAAATGTGTCTCTGACTGGTTGGCCACCCCTGCTATAGATGGTCACATAAAGGTGCCGCTGCCTCCGATGCTGGAATGTGACATGATCCCAGAGGATCGCTCAGAGATCCCTTCACCTGAAGTCGCCCAATACTATCCACACTTAAAGGCGCTTGCGCACAAGATACATCCCATAGATTCAAATGCACAAATCCTGTTGCTCTTGGGTAGAGACATAATGAGCTTACACAAAGTGAGAGAGCAGTGCAATGGTCCCCATAATGCACCATTCGCCCAGCGCCTTGATCTCGGCTGGGTTATTGTGGGAGATGTCTGTTTGAATGGCGCACACAAACCAAGGTCAGTCATAACGTACAAAACAAACACATTGCTTAATGGACGTCCTTCGTACCTCAGTCCATGTACCAGTGTCCTGCAAATAAAAGAAAAATCTGTAAGGCCTCTAAAAGACACTCAAACCTGTACAGATACTTACCAGGCGATACAAACAGACAATCTTGGGGACAATATCTTTATCGGAAGGGAGGATGATGAAAAGTTAGCACCTTCACAACAGAATGCGCAATTTCTCACAATAATGCAGAACGAAATGTATCAGGATGAGACCAACAGCTGGGTTGCACCCCTTCTCTTTGTCACACCCAGACAACGTCTACCAAATAATCGAGATCAGGCTGTGAAAAGACTCAACACACTAAAACGAAGTCTCAACAAAAAACCTGAGATGAGAGGGCACTTTGTACAGTTTATGCAAAAGGTCACAGACAACAAGCAAGCAGAAGTCGCGCCCCCCTTACAACTGAATGAAGAGTGTTGGTATCTCCCTATTTTTGGGGTGTATCACCCACAGAAACCCAAGCAAATCCGTGTGTTTTTTGACTCAAGCGCCAAACATGAGGGCATAGCGTCTGCCAAATGCCGCAAATGTAAATGTAAATGTAAATGTCCTTTTAAGCGGCCCAGATCTCAACAACGCCTTGCTTGGGGTTCTAATCAGATTCCGCAGAGAGCCCATTGCAATAACAGCGGACGTGGAACAAATGTTCTACTGTTTCGCAGTAAGGGAAGACCATCGCAATTTCCTGTGATTTCTCTGGTTCAGAGACAATGATGTCAGAAAGGAAATTATCGAGTATCGAATGAAAGTCCATGTTTTTGGAAATCGTCCATCTCCCTCTGTTGCAATCTACGGGCTCCGGAAGGCAGCTGAATCCAGTGTGAAGGAATATGGCAAGGACGCAGAGCATTTTGTCACTAGAAACTTTTACGTGGACAATGGTCTAACATCACTCCCAACTGAATTTGAAGCAATTGATCTCCTGCAAAAAACGCAGAAAATGTTAGCCGAGTCAAATCTGCGTTTACATAAAATTGCCTCAAACAGCAGCAAAGTCATGGAGGCCTTCCCAGCAAATGATTTAGCAAAAGACATCAAAAGCCTTGACTTAGACACTGACCCATTACCTGTGCAAAGAAGCTTAGGCATCAGCTGGAGTCTTGAATCGGACACTTTCACTTTTTAAGTCTCTAAAGAACAAAAACCATTCACCAAAAGAGCTGCGCTATCCACTGTTAATAGTTTGTATGACCCCTTAGGTTTTGTTGCGCCTATAACTGTACAGGGAAAGGCACTCATAAGAGAACTAACCTCAGAATCATGTGACTGGGACGACCCCCTATCGCCAGCCAAAGAAAGACTATGGTCTGTATGGAGAGACGTCTTCTCGAGTTAGAACACCTGCACATTCCCAGACCGTACATACCATTGTCTCTTGCCTCAACACAACACAGAGAGCTGTGTGTCTTCAGTGACGCCTCATCCACAGCAATTACAGCTGTTGCCTACTTGCGAGTTGTCAATGAGCAGAGAGATCACCTCACCGGATTGGTCATGGGCAAAGCCAAACTGGCACCAAAACCAGATCACACAATTCCACGACTGGAGCTATGCGCCGCTGTCCTTGCCACAGAAATGGCAGAGCTTATATGCTAAGAAATTGACCTAGAGCTTCATTCTGTAAAGTACTACACTGACAGTAAGATTGTATTAGGTTACATCTACAACATGTCAAGAAGATTTTACATCTATGTATCAAACAGAGTCTGTAGAATCAGAAAATCTTCAGTACCAACACAATGGCATCATGTCTCATCAGAAAACAACGCAGCAGACATTGCTACTCGCCCAATAGCAGCACTTCTACTGCCACAAACATACTGGTTCACCGGACCCCCATTCTTGTCGAAGGAACTACCTCAGTGTTCATCTACACCAGATACAAACAAGTTCAGTCTAATAGAACCAGAGCATGATTCAGAGATTCGACCAGAAGTGGAATGTCTATGCAACTAAAGCCAGCATCGAACCCCACAGATCACACCGTTTCAAACGATTCTCAACATGGAAACATCTCATACGAGGTATGGCAAAACTCATTACTCTAGCTAGAAACAAGTCCAAAGCTTCAAATCAAAACTCTACGCTTCAAATCCTCAAACTCAAGCTAAACTTATAGTGAGACTTAAGCGTCCAACAATATTCATTCAAAGAGGACATTAAGAAACTGCATAAAGGGGAATGTATCACAAAAACAAGCCCCTTGTGGACTCTAAACCCTTTCATAGACTCAGATGGACTGTTAAGGGTTGGGGGTCGGACATCTCTAGCCAATCTCCCGTATGAGGAAAGGCATCCTCTTATACTCCCTAAAAAAACATCATGTGTCAACTCTGCTTGTGAGACATTACCATCAAGGAGTTGCTCACCAAGGTCGTCACCTCACTGAGGGAGCGCTGCGATCTGCTGGTGTTTGGATAATTGGAGGCAGAAAACTAGTCTCAAGTGTAATCTATCAGTGTGTCACTTGTCGTAGGCTTAGAAGGAAACCTATTGAACAAAAATGGCCAATCTCCCAGAAGATCGACTCACCATGGAGCCCCCGTTCACTAGGGCCGGCTTAGATGTTTTTCAACACGCCTCACTCATCACATATGGGTGGATCATGGGAGAGAATGATTGGTCATCGCCCGCCGCATTTTAGACGCAATGTTACTGCAGTCAGGTCCAACTCGTCTTACCCATGAGGTCCTCACAACACTAATGGCTGAAGTCATGGCAATCATTAATGCTCGTCCATTGGTTCCCATAAGTATGGATTCAGACTCGCCAATGATTTTGACACCGTCTATGCTTCTAACGCCAAAGGCAGGAGTTGCTCCCACTCCTGAAGGACCATTTGACATAAAAGACATGTATAAAAAGCAATGGCAACACGTTCAAGGTCTTGCAGATACCTTTTGGAAGCGTTGGAGACAAGAATATCTGTCAGTGCTTCAGCCAAGAAGGAAATGGACTCATGTCAAAGATAATATTCAAGAAGGGGACGTAGTCTTGTTAAAAGATGATCAAGTTAAACGTAATAAATGGCCCATTGGACTCATTACTAAAAGAATCCCAAGCGAAGACAAGAGAATCAGAAAAGTGAAAGTTAAAGTTGTAAAGCAAGGGACTACTCGTGTCTATTTGCGCCCAGTGACTCAACTTATTCTCCTGCCTCCTCAATGTAGTGATACAAAGACTCATTAGTATTAAATAATAGTATAAAAGCATTTATACCAGGCGGGGAGTGTAATGGTTCAGTTTAATTGTAATGGTGATTCTGGTTATATGTTGACCTTTAAGGGCCCTCTTGTGGCGAGGATTGTGTATAGTAACTTCTGTATGTCTTATTTGTCGTATAAACATGATGTTTAGTAGGTTAAAAGATGTAAATTCATTAATCTAGCGATGCAAATGTTGCTAGGAACAAAATGTAAAGTGCAAAGTGTGAGCTTCAGGTAGCACCGTATGCTAGTGGTCTTTTGTTATCGTTATTAGGCTAATTTGGGTTTTTGTTGGATTGGATTACAAGCAATTATTTAGAACTAAGAATATAATTTTAAATGCACGTGACAACGTAATGTTTAATGCATTGATTTAATGTGTGATTTTATGTTTCTTTGAATGCTTTAGGCAGTAAATACTGTTCAGTTGGCTATGCACTTTGAATGTGATTTAATTACAATTCTAATTGCTGTATTTTCTATGTTTGTTTACAGTTTTACAATTTAAATTTAAATTTTAATTCTAATGTTAAAGTTAAAACAGGAAAGATTCATGAAAGCTACGGGAAGAATAAAAGCCATGAATCAACATCTCGCCTGTTCGCTGTCTGTCTAGCTGGATAGAGAAGTTACACGTTTAGTGAGGACAGAACACAGATGATATTGTCATTTGGGGTGAGAGTGGTTAGCAGGCCCTGGAGAGCTGGAGGTATGCGCTGGAGTGAAGAGGAAGTGGAGAGGGCAGTAGAGTGGTGCTATTGCAAGAAGAAGAGAAGGAGGAGCTTTAGTACCTGGAGTCAAGAGAAGAAAAGTGTGCAGGCATGGTAGAGTGGGTGGAGAAAAATGGCAGGAGTGATTTGTGATAGAAGGTTATCTGTGAGAAAGAAAAGTTTATAGGACTGTTGTGAGACTTGTGATGATGAATAGTAATCAATTACTATGAGACAGTCCAACACACATCATGCACAAATAAATGTTTTGCACTATAGTAGAACTTAGACAGACAGACAGACAACAATCAATGTATGAATCACAACTATGGTGATAATAAAAACATTGGGACAAAAATAAAAAAATAAACTCTGTAAATCACAAAACAGTTTACTAAAAAGTCACAACAAAAACAACAAAAAAGCAAAAAAGAAAATAGTAGTAACATTCAGCTACATAATTTATTCATGCTGCAATGCATACTGGGAGTTTTGTGCTATGCTGCCAACCCGCATGCATTGCTACATGAAATTTCTTTTTGTTAAGGTCGCCATTGTTGTGCTTCTTTTAATGATTTTTTATGTCTGTGTGCATTAAAATGGTGCTGCTGTTTTAAAGGTTTTGTGTTTAAAATGTTTTTCTAATTATTTTGAAGTCATATTGTTATCATAAACAACGTGAAATTGTGGCTATATGTAGTTTTGTTTCTTGTTCTTTCCTTTAGCAATTTTGCTTGCGAACAGCATGTGTTCATCAGTGTCTGAATTCACTCATTTGTTTTCATTCACTCGAAGCTGTAATATGCATGTAAACTAATGTAGGGAATAGTAAATGAGAATGTAGGATGTGATTTCAGACACAGTCTGAATGCTTACTCTGAAAGCTGGTAATTCATAACATACTGATGTCCTAGAGGCTACTTTCTAGAAAGCAAAAAACATCATGTCAGAATGCATGATGAACAGCATTCTGATGTAGGTGTTGTTTTTATCCAGGTGGGTGAGGGCTAAATGTCACCCCTCTTCTCTCTCTCTCTCTCTCTTTCTTTCTCTTGTTCGAGTTAAACATGCTCCTGAGGTTCCAGTGACCACTGTTCCTGCCCCTCTCCCCTCCGTCACATCATTTAGTCATTTGTGCTCATAATAAGAATAATAATAAGAAGAACAATTTCTTGTTGCTTTGATCAAATTGCGAATGCATTTAATCGATTGTGTACAAGTGTCTGCTATTTCCTACATTATCAGTTGTTTATGTTGTGTTGATCAAAATATATTATACTGGTTTCACCTGAATAGTTGTAACCCCCAACACATCTCGCCATCAGTTCATGGCATAAGTCATTGAATTCAAAATGGTCAAACCACTTGTTATGATCTGTCATCTAAAATTTCTATTAAACTTTTTTTGGTAAATGTTTCTTGAATTGATGAATTGTGCAGATGAATCTTAAGTTTCAATAATGAAAGTGAGTGAACGGAATCAGATCAACCAATAATCAACTAGTTCTCTAAAATAGGTCAAAGGTGAAGCTTGTGAACCTTTAATTGGAGAGTCTATACAAAACATGGAATTATAAAATATGAAAACAAGAAATTAACAAACACTTATACAGTACAGTAAATGTGTGAATCCTGTCCGGTCCCTTGTAATCAATATATATCAAATATGCAGGGATTTCTTCATTCTGATGTAAGTGATGTCTATTGACACAATTACTAACTTTTGAGAGATGAACTAAGGATTTTGTGAAAAGTACAGGCTTTTGCAAGAAATCCAATGTATTGTGCTGTTTGGTCATTGTTTTGAGAATGCACTTACTTCTTCTTTCGACTGCTCTAATTTTGGGGTCGCCACAGTGGATCATCTCATCTGTCTCCATACCCCCCTGTCCTCTACATCTGCCTCTTTCAAATCAACTACCTGCATGTCTTCCCTTACCACATTCATGCACCTCCTCCTTGGCCTTCCTCTTTTCCTCCTTCCTGGTGGCTCCATTCTCAGCATTCTCCTAACGATATACCCCATGTCCCTCCTCTGCACATGTCCAAACCATCTCAATCACACCTCTCTCACCTTGTCTGCAAAACATTCTACATGCGCTGTCCCTCTAATAAACTAGTTTCTAATCCTGTCCATCCTCGTCACTCCCAATGAAAACCTCAGCATCTTTAGCTCTGCTACCTCCAGCTCCACCTCCTGTCTTTTGGTCAGTGCCACAGTCTCTAAACCATATAACATAGCAGGTCTCACCACAGTCCTATAAATTTTCTTCTTACTTTCTTTTTTCTTCACCTGCTCCCTACTCTCACCACAAATCACAATATCATCCACAAACATCATAATCAACGGAGACTCCTGTCTGACCTCGTCTTTCAACCTGTCCATCACCACTGCAAACAGGAAAGGGTTTAGAGCCGATCCTTGATTCAATCCAACCTCCACCTTAAACAAATCTGTCATTCCTACTGCATACTTCACTGCTGTCACACTGTCCTGCACCACCCTCACACACTTTGACACGCCTGACTTCTTCATACAATACCAAACTCCTTCTCTTTCATTTGCGCTTAAATGTTTTGTACTTCTGAGTTTCAACAATAGGTCTTGAACAACAGTACGTCCTGGTACTGTCTTGAACAAGGCAGCACATCCACAAAGCAAGCAATCAAAGGAAAGATTTGCTCAGGGTCACCTGAAATGTGGCTGTCACTGAAAGAATTACCTGCCTTTTTGTAAAAGAATTAATGAATATCTACTAATGGAGATCTGTGATTGAGGCTTTTGTCTTCAAACATGTTCAATTATCAAACCCAGTTTACCTGCATTTGATTTACAAATATTACTTCATTAAAAGTGAGGCCGTATATATCACAGTATATATCACAACTAGTGAGTGGCCCTGTCCTTCGTATATTTTTCTGTAATGTTTGGACATCCCTGGATTACATAATAAAATATTTGTATTCAATGTGAATATTTTTTTTTAGCTTTCTATAAATATATTTATTATGTCTCTGAGGCTATTATTATTATTATTATTATTATTATTATTATTAATATTAACTAAGATTCAGGTAGCTTTATTTGTGTGTCTTTGAAGAGATGCGACAGAGATGGTAGAAAGCACACAGCGTTTTGTTATTATGAGTGTGTACAAATAAAAGACCCTTTACAGATTTTTATAATGTGTTGCTCTTATCTGTACTATCAAATAAGAGTAATCTATTTTAGTTTCGGCATTATGAGGAAAAAATGTCACAAAACGCATTTTTTAAATTTGATTTGAGACTTGTCACTTCAGTAAAACAAATGCTTCGCCTATTTTATAGTTATTTCTTCATTTATTTATATTTTCATTAAAAAAGGTCAAATAGAAATGCGCACTGCATTAATTGTGCGTAATAAAACCAGTACTGTTCAAATAAATTTCATTTTGACAGCATTAATTAATATATTAACACAAAACAAATTTAACATTTTGTTACCTAATAAATGTATCCAGGCTGAACATCCACCATATAGAACACAAGCAGAGCAAAGATGATGATGATGATCAGGTGATCAGGAATGTCTCTGTTCTTGTTGCATTCTGACTGCTCATTGTTAGCTTAATAAACTTGTATACGTCTGTGGTGTGTGATAACCTGAAAACGATAAACCAGATTGAAAAAGCCGCACAATGACAGGAAATAGGTTGACGGTCTGAAAACAGTGCGCAATGGGAAGAAGAAAAATTTACACTAAAGTAACGAGCCTGATTCGAAAACGTAAGAAGTACAGCTACTTGTATAAAAATGTAATGAGTAAAAGTAAAAAGTTGTCTAAAAAATAAATAGTGAAGTAAAGTACTTATGACAGAAAAATCTACTTGAGTACAGTAGAACTTCGTTACTTCCCACCTCCGCTTGTAATTCTTAAACTGGGTGGGGTTATGTTGATGTTTTTTTTTTTTTCTGGTCCTGCTTCTGTGATGTGATCATTTTCTAGTTACAACTATTCTTGTTTTACCCTAAATTTCACCCTTATTAAGCTATTCGGTTAATTTTAATATCTGGTCTTATGTGTACATTATACTGTACATTGTTCATGTTATGATGTAATACTGAATATACAGGGTTAAGTATTTTACATTTTTTATGGTTAGTTAGTTTTTATGGTTTTATGGTGATTCTGAATATATTGATTGAAACATAAGATTATTGAATGAATTTTGAATATATTGAATGGATCTTAAATATATTAAATGAAAAGTCTGAATATATTTAATAGATTCTGAATATATTAAATGAAACCTGACTTAATAAAGGCACAGCTGTGTCCGACTTCTATAATAACTATTACTAATCTTTAAGATAACCAACAACACACGTCTTTAAACATATTGAATTTCCTGGTTGGTTGTCTCGATTCTTTTTCTTTTTCTTACTAGTATATGAAGATAGAAAAGCAATTTATAAAGTCTGCTTGACCAAACATTGAGACCTTCAAAAACTGTATATCAAAATGTATAACCAAAAACTTTTGCATGTCGGAGTGATGGAATAATTTGCAGCATGAATGTGTCATAATCTTTGATCTTTTAAGTAAATAATGCCTGAGCCAGATTACTATTTGCCAATCACTTATAGAGGTAGTCATCATTCAGTCTATATTTTCTGATCAAACCTGTATCTTTTATCTCTTTATCTTTTAGTTATGCTGTCATAGCGAGTCTTGCCAGAGTCCAAACTGCACAGTGACATTAACTTTCATACAACAATAAGGACACCTAATAATCCATATCCTTCTCTTCCTGTCACCCTCTTCTCTCTCTCTCTCTCTCTCTCAGTCGAGTTAAACATCCTCCTGAGGCTCCAGTGACCACTGTTCCTGCCCCTCTCCCCTCCGTGGATCTTTCCACTTCGTCCAGGCCTGCCTCTGGATAGTGTTCTCTTCGACTGGAGGCCACTCTGTGCAGCTTGGGACGGTTTCTCATCAACACCTTGGGTGGTTCCATGAAATTCCGGAGTAAGAACGGGAGCTTTGAGGATGGATTGGACTGTAGTTAATGTCAACAGTCTGCTACACTGACTCAGGATACAGTTCGCTTCTGATCATCATCACTGTACCCCGCAACATTATATACCTGCTTTAAATGGACATTCGGTGCAATCCAGATGAGGATGGGTTCCCTCTTGAGTCTGGTTCCTCTCAAGGTTTCTTCCATATGCCATCTCGGGGAGTTTTTCCTTGCCATAGTTGCTCATCAGGGACAAACTTACTTACAAAGAACATATTTACATTTAATCACCACATTATCTGTGTAAAGCTGCTTTGAGACAATGTTCATTGTTAAAAGCGCTATACAAATAAAAATGAATTGAATTGAATTGAAAGTATCTCCTTTTTTATTTCCTAAGTAAAACAGATATTTTTCTTTCATGAGAAGAATTGTGAAACTGGGAAATGTACTTTGGGAAACTGGGAAACCACCTTTCCTATAGCCAGATTACAAGTAGTTTCCAATTATTTAGGCCCTTATTCTGCCTATAGTTACTATTTAATTTATTTTATTTTTTTTATTAAAATATTTTTAACCCAAAAAAGGGGGCCTGGAAAGAAAAGTTTCTGAGCACTATAAAGCAGAGAAAATGACAGCAGATTCATTGTTGGAGCTAGAAGCTAGAGAAGAGAAATTTGGGGACGATTTAGAGATTTGCTGCCAACCACAAAATGGTATGTATCTGTTTGCTAGTGGAATGCCAAGGCCACTCTTCCACTGCTTAGATTTTTTTTTCTCCTGTTGCTTTAGAAGGCCACGGCTAATCCAATATCTACCAGTACTCTACCTCACTCAGCCCCACGTGTCAACTTTGCTGCCACATCCTCTGCCTTGCAGACCCCAAGAGGACATCCTTTCTGTCTCACTTTTTGCCTTTAAATTCTCTACACAAAGACATGTATGCATTCATCCATTATACCATTCCACCTCTCTTTTTCGGGATCCCTGTTTCAGCCCTGTTTCAGCAGGGTTAACCGGTTTGGAATTAGAATTTTTTTTTTGGATTTTGTTTTTTGTTTTTGCTTTGCCTTTATTGTTTGCCATGAATGATTTTTGGACTGTTGTTAATTCAGTTTAGTCTCAGCCTGCATTGCTTAGTTTGACTGTGTTCAGACCTTTTATTGAACTGTGTTTTTGCCTTATTGCTCTGTTGGTCAACTCTGACCCTGGAACTGTTTTCCTACTTTATTTTTTACTCTGTTTGCTACTTTCATTAAAGACTGCTCAATTATACTCCAGTTGCATCATGCATTTGGGTCCTCACAGTCACCATTCCTGACACTTTTCCCCTTAGCTCCAAGAAAATAAACAAAAACACCCACAGCGAGGAACAACGGTTGGGCGATGCCCCCAGTGGGGCCTGAGCATAAGGTACTCTGGCGCCCCCAGATGTCTGCAGTCCAGTCCGGGGCCTTCCCTGAGCGGTGAAGGCTGTAGTGGTGGTCGGACTTTGCAACACCAAACAACTCAGCAGTGCCTGATGATGTCCTGATCGACATTCCACATCGCACTTGGCCCATGACAGAGCCTTCCCGGTTAGTAGCGAGATTAGGAGCGTGACCTTGGAGCATTCGGTGGGGAGTTTGGCAGGTTGCATCTCGACGTAGAGACTGACTTGTGGAAGAAAGACGGTGCACTCAGCTGCTTCGCTGGAGGCGAGCGGTGCAGCCGCTAGCGTGAGCTGGAGCCGGTGCAAATGCCAGTCCAAGTGACCTACGGTCGTAACTAGTAGATCGGACGGTGAGTGAAAGGGAATATGGGCCTTTAAAGGGGATGGGTTATGGAGAACAGGTGTAGATGATTAGTAGGAGGAGGACAGGTGTAGGGGATTACTAGGAGAGAGAGGCTGAGCGAGAGCGTTGAGTGAAGGAGGGAGGCGTGGCTGGTGGCTACCTGACACCTGTCTAATTTTCTCTTGCATATTTAGTATTGCTAAAGAGCGAAATATCTGCAGCCCTGTTTTGTTGTTGTTGATGATGATGACTTATTATGTTCTATTATTCTACTATTACTAATATTATTATTAATATTATTATCATCAACTTTAGAAGGCTAAATGCTTTTTTTGATGTTAAGTAGGTATCGTGTGTAACTCGCCTTTAATATGTAAGATTTTATATAGAACAGCTTATAACTTTTTTTTTTTTTTTTTAAATAATTTTAAACAACATCCATACACTTTTCATGCACACAGTAAAAGGCAAGAATTTCTCTCTCAGGCCTACTTATGCTGTTCTTCATGTTTTATATTGTTATGCAATTTATACAATGCTAATGTCAATAATTTGTAAATACAATAAAAATTTTATAAACATACACACAAACAAGTTATAAATTTAATTTGTATAATGTGTTTTCATTTTTGTTTTAGGTAATAAATCAATCCTTTAACAATGAGGCAACCTTTACTGCATGTAGAAAACCAGCGCTACAGGCGAGTATGTTTATAATTTTAAGTATCCTGGATTAGGGCTGGGTGATATATAAAAAGATTTTATATCTCAATATTTTCAAAACTTTTACAATATTCGATATATATCTCAAAATGTTTGCATTTGCTTTTAAATAATGAAAAATTATGCAGGACATCACCAGAAGAACAGAACCAGGTCAGAAGGGTTAGCACAGGCAGGAAAGAGATAATGTCTGAATATTTTTGAACACTCGGTCGCGGCACTCACAGGGTTAATGCCAAACTTCCGGGGTGCTGGGAGCGGGGTGCTGGGAGCGCGAAGCTGGGGGCGGATCTGAGAGAGGATAGTGAGTCCGAAAACAGTCCGAGGTCAAGAGCCAGAGAACTTGGACAGGTCTAAGAGATGCTTGGACAGGTCTGAGGCTGGAGACATGGAAGGTTGGGTGGATGTATAAGACTCTGGGAAGCTTGAGAAGTACTGGTTTATGACCTTGGAAATGGGGTATGGACCCATGAAACAAGGGGCAAGCTTTTTGCACATGGCCTTGAGGGGTAGGTCACGAGTAGAAAGCCAGACCTTCAACGCTTGCGCCGACAACGCTTGAACTGGGCCAGGACAGATGGAACGGTGGTCTCGGGCTCTCGGGTGGAGAACAGTAGGGGTTGGTAGCCGAACACGACCTGAAAGGGCGAGAGGCCTGTGGCAGTGGTGGGAAGAGTATTATGAGCGGGAGGGGTCTTAAGCACAGAGGCTACGGAGGCTGGTCTCAAGTTCCTGGTTGAGCTTTTCAGTCTGGCCGTTGGACTGAGGATGAAACCCAGAGGAAAGGCTGACAGAAATCCCCAAAAGATGGCCGAACTCCTTCCAAAAATGGGCAGAGGATTGGGGGCCCAGATCAGACACAATGTCCCGAGGTAAACCATGCAGGCAGAAGACGTGTTGGAGCAGGAGCTGGGCAGTTTCTTTGGCAGAGGGAAGCTTGGGTAGGGGAATGAAGTTACATTTCAATGCATTATCTAAGCTGTGAAATACTTATAAAAATCACAGTAGAGTAGTAAAGGCATCAGATCAGAGGTATTGTGACATGATTGTGTTTTGTGTAGGTTTATGTCTAACTACACTTGTGAGGCTATAATATCCAAAGTTATATAGGCAAGTATTATAATAACCAAATTTGTGAGATTTTACTGGTCCTCACTAGTTAAATGTGCTCATCACAGTATTTGAAAAGGCTTCTAAATCAATCAAAACACATTTGTATTTAGATGTATTGTTTAGCATGTTTCTGTGATGAGCACATTTAAGGGTAGAGGTTATATAGGTAAACAATCATGTGTGTGTGTGTGTGTGTGTGTGTGTGTGTGTGTGTGTGTGTGTGTGTGTGTGTGCATGTGCGTGTGTGTGCATGTGTATGTGTGTGAGAGCATACTTGTTTTTTTTTTTTAATTCTGCTTATGCTTAGTATTCCATATTTCTATTTCAACGCAAAGCATCCAACTGATTTTTGTTTTACTTGTTATTGATCATACAGACAACTTTAACTGAGCTTCAATGTGATGAGACAAATTGAATTCAATCTGATGCCACCTGGAGACTACCAAAGAGAGTTGTAGAGTCTCAAAGAAGGAGCCACATAATGGTGATGAGTTGTTGTATCCTGGATCTTCTCATACCAAAGGCCAGACTTTGCTGCCGTTGATGTCATATGTGTGACATAATCTAACAGGAGTTGTCTTTTAAAAATGTTTTATAAACATTTTCCAGGATTGGTACCAGAAACTGTACATATTTAACAAATGTTATGGGGAGTTTATATGAGTGCGCGATTCTACGTGACTACGTTCGTTTTAATTCAGTATATATATATATATATATATATATATATATATATATATATATATATATATATATATATATATTTTTTTTTTTTTAATGCAAAATAATCTAACTGAAAAGTGACTCAGATATTAATGTGTAAAT
Source organism: Silurus meridionalis (assembly GCF_014805685.1). Lineage (NCBI taxonomy): Eukaryota > Metazoa > Chordata > Actinopteri > Siluriformes > Siluridae > Silurus > Silurus meridionalis. The sequence continues at coordinate 17,483,126 of NC_060897.1, read as the reverse complement.
TTATAAAGTAAAGCGCTATTTTACTCGTTAATCCAGAAAAGTAATATTATTATGTAACGCATGTTACTTGTAACGCGTTACCCCCAACACTGCCTATTACTACACACCTCAACAATGGAACTGCAAAGAATAGACATTCGGGGCTACCAAGATGTTGACTCAATAACTACAGCAGTTCTAGAATGTAACAGGGCGCGTTACTATCTGTGCTCTGCAGTGCTCTGACGCGCTCTCGTGGTAAAGAAACGTTATCTCCAAAAATTATTTTCAAAGCTGAGTTCATATTGGTGAAAGAAACAATGGATCAAGCTGTGCATGTTAACTGTTCATCTTTAACAATAAATCCAGCAGTATTAAGTAGCTTAATGGCTAGTATGGCACCAGGAAAGTCCATTTGGAACTTACGTAGCCTGTTGTATGGACTTTCAAACTCGACGATGTAGTCCACCATATAAATACAGTGGAACCCGGTTATCTCGCCCTCGGTTACCTCGACAACCCTATTAAGTCGACGTTTTTGAAGTGGAACCGCCAAATTCTCGCTTTTTCTAAGCATTTTTTATCGGTTATGTCGCCGAACCCTAATATCTCGAGCACAAGGGGGGAAAAATTTGCCATTTAACGTCGGTTATCTCGGTGCAGCCGCAGAAGAACTCGCGAAAGTGGCGGAAAAATCAAGGCTTACAGCTGCTACAGGTGTTGAATTGTATACTGGTGTTAGGCGTGGTGCGGAGGCGGAAGCCGGAGTAACGGCAAACAGAAACTTTATTTAACAAAGGCAGAGCCAACACAAAATACCCGCGTAGATCGGGATAATCCGGCAAACGGCAGTCCAATAATAACATCAACGGTGCGTTATCGAGGAAGCGCGGCGCAGAGGAAGCGATGGGGAAGCGTCAAAAGTCCGAGGTGCGCTGGGGAAGGAAAACGCAGCCGTGGAGTAGCAAGGAGTCCGGGAGGAGACGGTATGTAGCGGGTGCAGCATACACACGACCACGCATGAACACATATAATAACCGACCCCGAGTGTGGGTGAGTGAGCGGTTTATATGGGAGCCGGGAGTGAGTGAGTAACGCGCTTTAGCTGTGCATGATTTGTGCTGCAAGCTTGGGAGCGCGCGGAGGCAATGACAGCCTCTGAAGGAGGCGTGGCAGGTGGATTCCTGACAACTGGTGAATCTCTGCTGTTAGTTAGTGCACATATGCCTTTTGTTGTTAAATGTTATGCGATGAACGGGAGGCGCAAGCCGCGCTTGGCGGCGCGGAACGTAGGATGAGCAGAAGCATAGAATGAACACCGGCAGGATCGGGGGGAATCCGCGATGCGCTTTGGGAAGAAAAGCGCAGACGTTGAGAGAGTGCCGGTGGGAAGGCACAAACCGGGATACGCATGCGCGATAACAACGACCGCCGTGAACCAACATATACCAACAATAACGGACAGTGAGAGTGTGGAAGTTTAAATAGGAGCTGGTGATGATGATAAACGAGCACCATATGTGCGCGATTGAACCCGGGAGCTTCAGAGAAAGCGGCTGAGAAAGCACCTGACACGCTGAAGGGGGCCGAAGGGGGCGTGGCATGTGGATTCCTGACAGATAAACATGTACTGTATGTATTTTTATAGCATGCCTTCATCAAACAAATCGCGGCAACGCTGTTGTGTAAAAAAACCCTTTAAAAACATGTTCATATACATTCTCATTTATTAACGCACATCATGTACATAAAGAAATTTCAAGCACGTTAATATACTGCCGCCATTTTGATTTTCGTTTATCTCGATCATCGGTTACCTCGATGCTTTTTGGCGACCCCCTAGGACATCGACATAACCGGGTTCCACTGTACCGCTCTCTTTATTGATCCGTTTAAACTCTGTGTACACCTCATACTGTCAATCTTTTTCTTACTTGAAAAACAGAGTACAATTTTGCTACACATGTTTGCAAAGCAGTTTAAGCATTTACAGTGAGGAAAATAAGTATTTGAACACCCTGCTATTTTGCAAGTTCTCCCACTTAGAAATCATGGAGGGGTCTGAAATTGTCATCGTAGGTGCATGTCCACTGTGAGAGACATAATCTAAAAAAAAAAATTCAGAAATCACAATATATGATTTTTAAACTATTTATTTGTATGATACAGCTGCAAATAAGTATTTGAACACCTGTCTATAAGCTAGAATTCTGACCTTCAAAGACCTGTTAGAGGACGTTAGCTGCATAAAGACACCTGTCCACCCCATACAATCAGTAAGAATCCAACTACTAACATGGCCAAGACCAAAGAGCTGTCCAAGGACACTAGAGACAAAATTGTACACCTCCACAAGGCTGGAAAGGGCTACGGGGAAATTGCCAAGCAGCTTGGTGAAAAAATGTCCACTGTTGAAGCAATCATTAGAAAATGGAAGAAGCTAAACATGGCTGTCAATCTCCCTCGGACTGGGGCTCCATGCAAGATCTCACCTCGTGGGGTCTCAATGATCCTAAGGAAGGTAAGAAATCAGCCCAGAACTACACGGGAGGAGCTGGTCAATGATCTGAAAAGAGCTGGGACCACCGTTTCCAAGGTTACTGTTGGTAATACACTAAGACGTCATGGTTTGAAAACATGCATGGCACGGAAGGTTCCCCTGCTTAAACCAGCACATGTCCAGGCACGTCTTAAGTTTGCCAATGACCATTTGGATGATCCAGAGGAGTCATGGGAGAAAGTCATGTGGTCAGATGAGACCAAAATAGAACTTTTGGGTCATAATTCCTAGAAAAGATCTGTGTGGAGGAGTGGGCCAAAATCCCTCCTTCAGTGTGTGCACACCTGGTGAAAAACTACAGGAAACGTTTGACCTCTGTAATTGCAAACAAAGGTTACTGTACCAAATATTAACATTGACTTTCTCAGGTGTTCAAATACTTATTTGCAACTGTATCATACAAATAAATAGTTAAAAAATCATACATTGTGATTTCTGGATTTTTTTAGATTATGTCTCTCACAGTGGACATGCACCTACGATGACAATTTCAGACTGCTTCATGATTTTTAAGTGGGAGAACTTGTAAAATAGCAGGGTGTTCAAATACTTATTTTCCTCACTGTAAATCCTTAGCGGAAATTTCCTGAGCACTGTTCCTTGCCCTACCTCTTACTGACCAGGTTACTGTACAGGTCAGTATCACGTCTCCAAAATACCAACTTTTACCAACCCGTCTTTTCATCAAATAGTGTGGGATTTTTGTCATTCTCAGCAACAGCCATCCTTTGCTACCAATGCTGACTCAATAACTACTGCAGTTTTAGCAATAAAACCACTTTATTGATCCATCATGTTCCTGCCTCCACCTGCAAGCACTCTTTTCGCCCCCTAGAAACCCATTGACTCTAACTTGCCTTACCACCAAACTGTGCCACAGATAATGCCATCTCCACTGCACCAGCCTTCAAACACCTTGACAGAAGGGACACCTGTTGGACCTTAACGCCACCCTCTGCAATTGGATCCTGTAATTTTGGGCACTAGGGCACTGGGGCCCTCTAGGGCGGTGTTCTGTGTACCTTCTTTTCACACACACAATGTTAATTGTGTGTTTCATTAATTTGCTGATGACATGATTTGTGTCCCATCAGCAACAATAATAATTCAACTTACAGAGATAAATGCAGCAGCTTCACAAACTAGTGAAGAGGCAACAATCTGTCACCTAAATATGGATGAAATAAAAGATGGTTATTGACTTCAGGAGAACACTGAGTGAAACACTACCACTGAACCTCAATGGCTTCTCCATGGAGATCATCAAGAGCACCTAATTTAATGGTGTCCACTAGGTAGAGAATTTTACTTGATACCTCACATCCAGCTGCATATCCAAGAGAGTCCATTAGCAACTTTACTTTTTAGGAAGGCTGAGGAAAACCCAGGTCCCACCACCTATCAGCACCACATTCCACAGGGGACTATCATCCATCTAGCATCCAGAGCAGCCACATCTCTACATGGTTTGGAAATTGGCATTTCATTAAGTCATAAATTATCTTTGTCCCCTTTGATGCTTCTCTGAGTAATACTCTGCTTACCTGGTCACTAACTTTAGTTAATGGCCTCCTTCTAACAGAGTGGTGTCATTTTCATTTTTCAATAATAGATTTAACAGTGCCCCACCGATGGCAAGTGCTTAGAATATGTAAAAAAAATTAATTTCTTATGCAGACTTTAGCATTTCTTACTTTTAAAATAATTTGTATTGACTTTTCCTCTTAGTCACAAGTATAGGCTTTTTTGTGTTTTTTTGAACATCAGTATTTGTAACATTCAATACATATAACAATACAATAGAATAACAAAAATCTTCACAATTAGAATCAACTTCAAAATTAAGCTGTTGCTATTGATTATTTTAGTAATCGAGCATTCTACTGATTATTCCAATGATTAATCGAGTAATCGAATAAAAAGTACTTTTTCTATATTAAAGCGCAATACTCAATATGGAACAGAAAATAAGAAAGGTCTCTTAAAATTAACAAGTAATTTGTTTGCTTTTTAGAAAAATCAACATTTTATTGCTGAGATTGCATACAAGAATATCTGTGAAAACAAAACCCATTTAGTGCATTTAATTGCCATATTACATCAAAATGCAAATACAAATATATAAATAAAAATCATAAATCAAAATATAAAAATACATTTCAGATTACTCTTTTAAAAAAAAGTAAGCACACTGTATGCTGTTTTCTCCCCATTGATTTTTTGTATTCAAATGACTAATTATCGTTTCAGCCCTACTGGAAAGGGCACTGATTTGGAAACTGATTACAAAATGTAGTCTGATAGCTTTGAAAAGGTTTGTGCTTTAGATGAATTAATATTGAAAATTATTAGCATGTCTCTCAGCCATAATAGAATAGTGTTGCTTAAATTCCAGTCCTTTTTCTGCACATTTTTATAAATTAACAGGGAAATAGGGAGAAGCATTGCGGTTTCAATGATTTGTTGTCTCTTGTTTGACCTAAAGTCCATGGTGTTTCAAGTATTCGGTCTGAATGCATTTCCTTTTGGCTTTTTTCCCCACCTCCTAAAAACATTATGGTAGGTTATACTACTACTACTACTACTTCTACTACTACTACTAATAATAATAATTAATTAATGTCCAAACCAAATAGTGTGTCCTACATAACTATGGCTGTGCACAGGGGGGTGCCCTGGTGGCTAAAGCCACTGCCCCTCTGTCCTATGGCTGGAGTCCCTTCAGAATTTGTAGACAAAAAATAAAAAGTGAAAAAAAAACAATGCATTCACCAAAAACAAAAAACAGAGATGGAGGGAGACTGCTAAAGGCAGTGCAACATTTAAAAAAAAATGAATTCCAAGCTCCAGTAAGCCAGCAGGTAAATGATCAAATAGAAGATTTTGAATATTTACTCCCTTATTGGCACTTTTTTTTGTTTATCGCAACTGCCTTAAAATGTCTGTGTATGACCCTGTATATAATTATCTGCGCATATAGCTCTGTGCGTGAACCTACGTTAAAATGTGCACGGTTCCATAGTGGTTCTCCTAAAGTTTTGTGGCGTCTCCCCTTGGAATCCCCCGCCCCCCCCGATTTGTGTGGTGTGACGCAGGAGTAAAGGCGTGGCCGCGCGTCTCCTCCCCCTCCCCCTCCTCCACAGTCTGCCTGGAAAAGAAAAAAACTTTTTGTGTAGAAGGATTCAACAACCGCCATCTTGTCGTGGACAAGAGTTGGGATTTGGGCGAACATAATAATAGTTATATGGACGATAGGGATTCCGACAGGGTCTGTATAGCTTCGTGGTGAAAGATAGAAAAGAGCTGGTGAATTTCGGGGGTCGTTCTGATGGATGGGCTTAAAATGTGGCCGATTTGGTCTCTTGGAAAGCCCCGTATATTTGATTTCCCCCTTTACCAAGCGTTGCTTCTTACTATCTCGCTCATTTTGTCATGTCCAGTATGTACTGCGCTGGATTTGTAAAAACTGCACATGTAGACGATCATTTTCGCTGAATGTTCATTTGGCTATAGTTGGAAATAGGTATCGAGGCTATTTATTTTTACTCGGAAATTATCATTAAAAAAAAAAAAAAAAAAACGATGACGTAAGGCGTTGATTAAAGACTTGATTCTGTTCATCGCCCTAAAAAAATAACGACCGAAACATTTCGGTGGCTAAATAAGAATAATTATGAAGGTACTTGATGGTGAATATGGAAGTGGCGAAGCGGGGCGCTGTTTCTTGTCTGGAGACATTTTCATCTTATCCATATTGCTCGCTAATGCTACTAACTTTTATTTTTTGCCAGAAAACTATGATTTAATCTGCAAACTCAAAACATAAATACATACCCCATCCTTATCTCCAAGCCACACTACAACAAAACTCCTAGTCATAATGGCTGATAACATCATGGATATGGGACCTTCCAGTGCTAAACGTCCAAAGCTCAGTTCACCTGCTCTGTCTGCATCCGACGGCCCAGGTAAAGAAACTCATTCAGCAAGCATCAGGATTTTAACATGTACAGCTTTCAGATGGGGGGAAAAATCTCAACTCAGTTACATTAAAAACATAGTCTGCTAGTTACGAGCCAATGTTAATGTTTCTCATTAACTGCTAATAATGTAGCTTCAGCGCGAGCTGAGCAGAAAAGTCAGATTCGACACGCTTCCGGTCGGAACAGATGCTGCCTCCTTGCTTTCAGTTTTTTTAATGATTGTTTACAACTGTTTATTTGCTCCTTTGCTGTTGTGTATAACATTTTTTTTTTATCTGTACGGGTTTTGATATACATGCTAATTTTCTAAAGATGATTAGCAGTCACCACAGCAAGTTGAACTGGCGGTATATTACACGGTTTAAATGCTTGGCTTTTATAAATTGAACCCAGTCAGAGAGTCGCGCGTGCAGCCAAAGAAGTGTAAACAGTAAAGAATAATTCCGGAACCCCTTCATATCATCTGTTTTTGGTGTAGAACTGTGTTGGTTCACGTTACGCAACACATGATTAGTGGCATTAAATGAAATTGTGGTTTGTGAAATTGGTCAAATACATTTTTTTATAATGACAGTTTGTCTTTTTAATAATCCAATCTAATTTAGAATAAAATATAAAGGTATCTTCGGTTGTTCTTCTGCTGTTTAATTCATATTTTAAGCAGCACAGCTTTTCCCAATGTGATTTATTCAATCGGTCACCATTAGGGCTGCAACCCTTTTTTTATAATCGATCAATCAGATGATTATTTTTCGATTAATCTTGTGTATATATATATATATATATATATATATATATATATATATATATATATATATATATATATATGATAATTGCTTAAAATAATAATATAAAATATAATACATTTTGACAATTTGTGTTGTAAATAAGACATTTTGTTTAGTTTTGAAGATATAAATGCATCTAGAATAATTAAGTTTTATGTCATTATATAATGTAATTATAAGTAATTATAAAGTTATTATAAAGTAAATTATAATATATAATATATATATTATTATATATATATAATATATACAACTATGCATTTTTAGCTGGCTACGTTTTTCCGTTCCATTCTCTTTTTATAGCATTTGTTTACTACAACAGTAACTTATCTGTTGTAGTAGACAAATGCTATAAAAAGAGAATGGAACGGAAAAACGCAGCCAGCTAAAAATGCATAATTGTTTGCTGAAAACCACAACAATGGCTACAATGCAGTTTACTGCTGCTGTTATTTGCTGGTTTTGGTGTTTGTTCACAGTTTTTTCGAATTGCAAATTTGTTTGCAATTGTTCAAAGTTGTTTTGGTGTTTGCTCGCACCGTTTCGATTCCATCAGAATTTTGTGAGCGAGGCGATTGCACAACCTGTTGTATTCTGGTAGTATTCTACCGATTATTCCAACAATTAATCAATAATCAGATAAGAAGTGCTTTTTCTATATTAAAGAGCAATACTAAATATACAAGAGAGGTCTCTTAAAATAAACAAGTAATTTGTTTCTTAAATTTTTTTTTACATTTTTATTGCTGAAATTGCATACAAGAATATCTGTGAAAACTAAACCCATTTAGTGCACTTAATTGCCACATTACATTAAAATGTAAATACAAATATATTCATAAATAAATAAAAATAAATTTCAGATTATAAAAAAAAAACAAAAAAAAAAAAAAAACAACCATAAACGCAGTGTTTTCTTTCTGTTAGTTTGAAATGATCCTAAACTGTCTTTGGCCTGAATCCTATGGAAGCCCGTTTCTGCCACACCAAGAAAAGTTTGCCTAATTCCAAGTTTTTTTCTTGGTCAAAATTGTGAGAAAAAACAGATTTTTAAAATAAACACAAACATTTCATTTAATGTGGCAGAAATAGGCTTTCATATGAATCTATATATCTTCCAGTTGCTCTATTTTTCATTTTGCAGCATCTCCTGCTTTACCTGTCCAGAGCGCTCCAGAATTTAGCAGGTTATAGTAATAATGCAGTAATAATGGCCTGTGGGTATCACAGTGCTCCATGTGTAGTTAAATTGATTAAACAAATTTTTCAGATGGAATTACTTGAGGAATCTTTACAGCCCTAAAACTGTTTACACATCAGCACTTAATTAAGCTCTACCATTTTCACATAATACAGTTTTTGTTTACCGTGCTAATGTTTTGCCTTTATCTGAGACACCAGTGTGTTAACCTGAGTAGGGCTGCAACAACGATTTGATAAAATCGGTAATGAATTTCATTGTCAATGAATGCCTTTATCAATTAGTTGGGCTGCTCAAGTTGCGGGTTAGCGTGATGGCAAGATGACATAGCTGCTTTCTAAAATGGCAGACAGTACAAATCAAATCAAATCAAATTTACAGGCTTAACCAGCAGCAGGAAAAAGTGTGCGTCGAAAGTCAAGGCATGGGAGCATTTTATATTAAACGCAACAAAGAAAACCGTACCTGGGAGTTATGCAAAGCTGAGCTTGTGTGGCATGGAAGTACCACATGCCGCATGCACAAAAGAAAACACATTGGTGTCATGGATGAAAGCAAAACTTCAGCATCGTAAGCAAAAACTGTTTAATCCTTATCATGTGAAAATGGTATAGTTTAATAAAGCACTATTGTGCAAACTGTTTGCTAACTTCGGGACAGTCGCACCGGATCTGTTCCGTTGTGACTCGCGACATAGTGATGAATTCAATTGAAACGGTTTGAACAAACACTAAATCTAAAAGCAGCAAATAACAGCAGCAGTAAACAATTACATTGTTAGTCACTGTTGCGGTTTGATTTGTTGTCGTTTATTTTTATTATTATTTTTTTTAAATTAAGCCTGTTAGCTTGCTGTGTTTCTCAGTTTTATTCTCTTTTTATAGCATTTGTCTACTACAACAGTTAACTTCTCTGTTTAAAAATGTGATTTACTGCGGCTTTACTACATTCAAATGCTTGTTTTCAATGTGTGTATATTTGATTTATGTATATTTGATTTAATTATCTTACAAATTAGAATTATCTATTCTAGATGCTTTTGTTTTCAGTAATGAACAAAATAATCGTTGGTTGCAGCCCTAAACTTGAGCAGCCCAATTAATTGATAACAGCATTTGTTGACAACGAAATTTATTATCTATTTTACAGATTAGTTGTTGCAGCCCTAATAAAAATAATGAATAAAAAATATATTTCATATACAGGTCTCCAACTTGAATGCTAGCTGCTATAAATCATAGATACAGTGGAAGCCCGTTGTACGAGCATAATTTGTTCTTGAAAATTGCTCGTGTGTCCATTTGCTCCTATGTTCGAACTGATTTTCCCCATAGGAATGAATGTAAAAGTAATTTAATCCGTTCTGAGATCTCATCCGATCGCTTATTTCTTCACTTAAAAAGTATTTGTAGCCTATTTTTAAAAACAAATACACAGCAAATTACTGTAATATAAACATAATTTAACACTTACTCATGTGATAGTGGTTGATTGCGAGTGTGAGATGCACAAAACACTCGTAACCTCCTCGGTTTCTATGTAAATCTATTTACTTTCGTTTTCACAGCACCATCACTGATTTTCTTGGGAGACATTTTTCAAGATTTCTAGTGAAATAAAAATATAAAACTAAAAAAAGTTACTGTGGGAGCATGTATAATTACGGGAATAAGGAACGCCACAACAGGTCAGGTGCAAAGGCTTCACATCCACTTTCGTTTTTTTTTTTTTTTGTGTCGGTCTGCTTAGTGCCCCACACAGCACGTCTCACACACGCACACACGCATACACGCATCTCCTCCTTAAATGTACACTCCAATCACTGGAAAAGAAAAAACAATCATTAGGTCACATTAACTTCAGGTGAGGCAATACCCTGCTTATCTGCACCCGGACCCGCCCTCTATTCACAAACCGCAGCTCGGCCACGCCCCCGCTGCCACAGTTACATTTTTGCTGCACTGAACATCGAGAGCGACCGGGTGATACGTCATCAACTAAGCGACTGATGCGACCCTCCGCCGAAAACGGGGAACCGGCAGCGTGAGTTTGCTTGTGCCTTCGAAATTTGCTCGTGAAACAGGGTAAAATTTTGCGAGCGAGGTTGCTTGTATCTTCGTTTGCTCGTACTATAGGTTGCTCGTACAATGGGATTCCACTGTATAGTGCAATTAGGCTACATTTGTTTAACTGACTTTTATTAAATGCTTATTAGTGTGAGAGAGCGTGGTCCCCCTAATAAGATAATTTCTAATCTTGTCCTTCCCCGTCGCTCGCAATGAAAATCTCAACATCTTCAGCTCTGCTACCTCCAGCTCCACCTCCTGTCTTTTACTCAATACCACTGTCTCCAAACCATACAACATAGCAGGTCTCACCACAGTCCTATAAACTTCCCCTTTTACTCTTGTAGATACTCTTCTATCACAAATCACTCCTGTTATCACTCTTCTCCACCCACTCCACCCTGCCTGCACTCTTTTCTTCACTTCTCTAACACACTCTCCGTTACTTTGCACTGTTGACCCCAGGTACCTGAACTCCTCCACCTTCTCCACCTCTCCTCTCTGCAACTGCACCACTCCACTGCCCTCCCTCTCATTCACACACATACTCCGTCTTACTCCTACTGACTTTCATTCCCCTTCTTTCCAGTGCATACCTCCACCTCTCCAGGCTCTTCTCAACCTGCTCCCTACTCTCACCACAAATCACAATATCATCCGCAAACATCATAGTCCACTGAGACTTCTGTCTGACCTCGTCCACCAACCTGTCCATCACCAATGCAAACAGGAAAGGGCTCAGAGCCGATCCTTGATGCAGTCCAACCTCCACCTTGAACCAGTCTGTCGTACCCACTGCACACTTCACTGCTGTCACACTGTCCTCATACATGTCCTGCACCACCCTCACATACAGTGAGGAAAATAAGTATTTGAACACCCTGCTATTTTGCAAGGAGTCCCACTTAGAAATCATGGAGGGGTCTGAAATTGTCACCGTAGGTGCATGTCCACTGTGAGAGACATAATCTAAAATAAAAAAAATATCCAGAAATCACAATGTATGATTTTTAAACAATTTATTTGTATGATACAGCTGCAAATAAGTATTTGAACACCTGAGAAAGTCAATGTTAATATTTGGTACAGTAGCCTTTGTTTGCAATTACAGAGGTCAAACGTTTCCTGTAGTTTTTCACCAGGTTTGCACACACTGCAGGAGGGATTTTGGCCCACTCCTCCACACAGATCTTCTCTAGATCAGTCAGGTTTCTGGCCTGTTGCTGAGAAACACAGAGTTTGAGCTCCCTCCAAAGATTCTCTATTGGGTTTAGGCCATGCCAGAACCTTGATATGCTTCTTACAGAGCCACTCCTTAGTTATCCTGGCTGTGTGCTTCGGGTCATTGTCATGTTGGAAGACCCAGCCTCGACCCATCTTCAATGCTCTAAATGAGGGAAGGAGGTTGTTCCCCAAAATCTCGCAATACATGGCCCCGGTCATCCTCTCCTTAATACAGTGCAGTCTCCCTGTCCCATTTGCAGAAAAACACCCCCAAAGCATGATGCTACCGCCCCCATGCTTCACAGTAGAGATGGTGTTCTTGGGATGGTACTCATCATTCTTCTTCCACCAAACACGTTTAGTGGAATTATGACCCAAAAGTTCTATTTTGGTCTTATCTGACCACATGACTTTCTCCCATGACTCTTCTGGATCATCCAAATGGTCATTGGCAAACTTAAGACGTGCCTGGACATGTGCTGGTTTAAGCAGGGGAACCTTCCGTGCCATGCATGATTTCAAACCATGACGTCTTAGTGTATTACCAACAGTAACCTTGGAAACGGTGGTCCCAGCTCTTTTCAGGTCATTGACCAGCTCCTCCCGTGTAGTTCTGGGCTGATTTCTCACCTTCCTTAGGATCATTGAGACCCCACGAGGTGAGATCTTGCATGGATCCCCAGTCCGAGGGAGATTGACAGTCATGTTTAGCTTCTTCCATTTTCTAATGATTGCTCCAACAGTGGACCTTTTTTCGCCAAGCTGCTTGGCAATTTCCCCGTAGCCCTAACAGGTCTTTGAAGGTCAGAATTCTAGCTGATAGACAGGTGTTCAAATA